>NC_133142.1:77747494-77759994 GCF_048418815.1 Hemitrygon akajei
CAGACCCCCACAACTCTCTGGGAGAAGAAGTTTTTCCTTAACCCTGTCCTAAATGACCTACCCCTTTTTCTCAAACCATGCCCTCTGGTACTGGACTCTCCCAGCATCTGGAACATATTTCCTGCCTCTATCTTGTCCAATCCCTTAATAATCTTATATGTTTCAATCAGATCCCCTCTCAATCTCCTTAATTCCAGCGTGTACAAGCCCAGTCTCTCTAACCTCTCTGCGTAAGACAGTCCAGACAACCCAGGAATTAACCTCGTGAATCTACGCTGCACTTCCTCTACAGCCAGGATGTCCTTCCTTAACCCTGGAGACCAAAACTGTACACAATACTCCAGGTGTGGTCTCACCAGGGCTCTGTACAAATGCAAGAGGATTTCCTTGCTCTTGTACTCAATTCCCTTTGTAATAAAGGCCAACATTCCATTAGCCTTCTTCACTGCCTGCTGCACTTGCTCATTCACCTTCAGTGACTGATGAACAAGGACTCCGAGATCTCTTTGTATTTCTCCCTTACCTAACTCTACACCGTTCAGATAATAATCTGCCTTCCTGTTCTTACTCCCAAAGTGGATAACCTCACACTTACATCTTACACTTACATGATACATCTCAGTGGTTAATTCCCCTGGTGGTAGAGTACTGGAATGGACGCTTTGGTGATAGGTTTCTGCCAAGGTATCAAATTTAGCCAGGATAGTTGTTGGACCTCTCTTCATCCATTGCCATGTAGGCTTTGAAAGCGTTACCTGTCAGTAGTGGTACTAGTTGGCAGGCCCACCTGTCCTCTGGCTATTGCCAGATCTGAGCCATCCTCTCAAACCTGAGGAGATAGTTTGCAATATCATCAACTGTTGATAACCCAAATCTTGGGACCCTTCTGCAGGCTTTGGAGTTCCTTCCTAAAAGCATTAACTCTCCTCTGCTGGGCAAACAAAATGTCTCTGAACAGATTTTCCAGTGAAGGCTTGGAGGATTTGGCTCAGGGCTGAATTCTTCCTACTCTGAGGACTCCACCATTTCCCAGGCATCCAATTCATTCTTCACCTCAGGGAGGTTCCTGACTTAAGATTGCAGTCTTCTTTGAGTTAAACATCCTTTACGACTGTCTGTCTCACCACTGCCACCATATATTACGTATGTGGTTTTGGTCAAAGAAATGAGAGCTTAGATTCGCTTAGCATTACTGTGCAAGGGTGCTTATTTGGTGTGTTAAAAAATCAAACTTACAAGAATGAGCAAAAATAGGAAAAAGAAAACTGCCAATATTTATAAAAAGGTATCTGGCAGAAAAGAGAATTATAGCTATGTATTATGCCCAGTAGGAACTCCTGGCAACTCGATCTGCCACGGAGAACGGTGAGCCCCATTTACTCGGCACTAGGACATAGCATCTGTAATTACTCACTAAGTTAAACGTGAATCAGAATATGATGCACCCCACAATGTAGTTACAATCATATTACAATCATATTACAAAATAAACAGAGGTATCGACATTAAATACAGTATACAAATAATATATACACATCCCCTATTATTAAAGAAATGGAATTTTTTTTGTGTATGACAGGAAAGGTGCCATAATGACTACCCATTGTGAGAATATACTGGGGAAGATATTGAAGTGCACATACTCAGTGCAACGACAAGGCAATGTGTGTGTGTGTGTGTGTGTGTGTGTGTGTGTGTGTGTGTGTGTGTGTGTGTGTGTGTGTGTGTGTGTGTGTGTGTGTGTGTGTGTGTGTGTAGATGTGTGTGCGCGCGCGTGTGTGTGCGTGTGTGTAGATGTGTGTGCGTGCGTGTGTGTGTGTGTGCGTGTGTATGGAGTGTGTTTTACTGAGCATCCACCGTCACAATCAATCTTGTAATGTAGTGACTAGAACTATAATAACCTAAAGCTATGGCGTAAGTTAGCTTTGTATAGAGTTTTAACATGACCTCCCTACTTTCATGCCTGTCACTATGTTTTTAGATTCCATTTTCCTTAAATCCCATGCTTTTTTATTGGTCAGCTTGTCACTTGGGGCCTTGTGAAAGGCCCTTGCTAAAATGCATGTAGACTACATCAGACACACTCCACTTCAAACGTCAGTATCTTTGTAACTCCTTAAAACGTCTATCAAGTTAGGCAGGCCTGGGCTTCCCCTTTATTGTTTGTCCTTGGATAATCTACTCCTTTCTAAATGAAGTTTTATACTGTCCTTCGGAATTGGTTCCAGTAATTTGCTTACCACAGATGGTAAACTGTCTGTAATTATTCAGTTTATCCCTTTCGCACAACGACACATTAGCAGTTCCCTTGATCTTCTGGCACTATTCCTATAGTCATGGAGGATAGAATCATTTTGGTCAGTGTCTTGGCAATTTCCTCTCTTGAAAAGCCTGGGAAATGTTTCATTAGACCTGGGGATTATTTTCTTTCAGAGATGCTAAATGACTTCATATTTTCTTTCCTGCTGGGCATATCCCATCCAAACTCTTCCTGCTCAAACACAACATGAACGTAATCTGCTCTGTAGGAGCCATGTATTTGTCTGTCTTTATTGTATTTTGTGTTGCATAATTATTAAGGGTCATTTGTCATGTGGGTTGGGGTGTGGCAGAAATGAAGAGTATAGTTACACATTTGACATTTTGTCTTTAATCAGTTTTTAGTCTGGTTAGAGTGGGGGTAGTTCGGTTCAAAAAGGTTTTTTTTGTTGACGGCTTCATTTAGTTTTGTTTAACTGCTAACATTTAAATTTGCTAAGACTGCTAACACTTAAGTACGTTTGAATACATTTAGACTGCTTATTTTATTATATTGTTAGTTTCAGTTTCATTGTTTTTTTTGAACATTACAAGATTTTTGGAGTGTGCCGTACAGTGTCGACCCCCCCCCCCCCCCCCGTGTGTAGTTTCTGAGTGGTTTTCGTTTGTTTTAAAGTAACTGTGGCACCGTCCTTCGTGAAGGATCTTATTCACATTGTCTGCTGCCTCACATTGGAATTAGAATTGGTTTATTGTTGTCACGTCTACTGAGATGCAGTGAAATACAATCATACAGATCAATTTATTACACAGTGTAGTGGGGTAAAACAAGGCTGAAAGAAAAGTGACAATGTAGAATAAACTATACCTGCTACAAAGTGCTGTGCAGGCAAATAATAAGGTGCAAAATTACGTACACTGTGAAGTCATGGTGTAGTATATTATATTTGGGACTATTTAATAGTCTTATAACTACAGGGTAGAAGTGGCCCTTCAGACTCACGATACAAGCTTTCAGGTTTTTGTACCTCTGCCCAGTGAGAGAGGATGTCCAGTGAGGGCCCTGTCTTTAATTATGCTGGCTGATTTCCCAAGATAGCAAGAAGTCCGTGGTGAATAAGTATTTCTTTACTGTCTATCTCACCAAGTTGCCAATAATACTACTTAAGTAGGAAAATACAGCCCAGTGCTCACTGGTCTGAATAATTTGGCATGTCTACATGGACTGTAGAATTTTACAGGCAATTTGTCTTTCAGGAGTCACTTCTAACTCCTCTTTGGACTCAATTATCCATCAAATGGAGAGAGAGTTTGGAACTGATAATAAAACAAGCAATGTCAGAATATTTGGACAAGTAGGAAAATCATGTTTGACAAATTTAATTGAGGATATGATAAGCAGAATAAGTAAAGGTGAATGAGTGGTTGTAGTGTGTTCATTATTAAGCAGGTTACTGACAAGATGATGGTTTTGGAGGCAATATTCACTGCTTGATGTACTCCCTCAGAAATAAAACTCAATGAAAGACAAGTCTCGCCATTCAGACACAAGTCGTATGAGGTTGCTGTGGTTTCACGTTGTCAACATTAGGGTAAGTGATCTGACACAACAAATTTTACTTTGACTTCTTTTGTACAACTGAATCCCAGAAGATGATATAGAACATAGAATAGTACAGCACAGTACAGGCCCTTCAGTCCACAATGTTGTGCCAACCCTCAAACCCTGCCTCCCATATAACCCCCCACCTTAAATTCCTCCATATACCTGTCTAGTAGTCTCTTAAACTTCACTAGTGTATCTGCCTCCACCACTGACTCAGGCAGTGCATTCCATGCACCAACCACTCTCTGAGTGAAAAACCTTCCTCTAATATCCCCCTTGAACTTTCCACCCCTTACCCTAAAGCCATGTCCTCTTGTACTGAGCAGTGGTGCCCTGGGGAAGAGGCACTGGCTCTCCACTCTGTCTATTCCTCTTAATATCTTGTACACCTCTATCATGTCTCCTCTCATCCTCCTTCTCTCCAGAGAGTAAAGCCCTAGCTCCCTTAATCTCTGATCATAATCCATACTCTCTAAAGCATTGACATGTGGCCAGGTGGTTAAGGCATTCGTCTAGTGATCTGAAGGTCGCTAGTTTGAGCCTTGGCTGGGGCTGTGTTTGTGTCCTTGAGCAAGGCACTTAACCACACATTGCTCTACGATGACACCCTTGCCAAGCTGTATGGGTCCTAATGCCCTTCCCTTGGACAACATCGGTGGCATGGAGAGGGGAGACTTGCAGCTTGGGCAACTGCCGGTCTTCCATAAAAAAAACCTTGCCCAGGCTTGCGCCCTGGAAACTTTCCAAGGCGCAAATCCATGGCCTATCGAGACTATGGAGGCCTACACTCTCTAAACCAGGCAGCATCCTGGTAAATCTTCTCTGTACCCTTTCCAATGCTTCCACATCCTTCCTATAGTGAGGTGACCAGAACTGGACACAGTACTCCAAGTGTGGCCTAACCAGAGTTTTATAGAGCTGCATCATTACCCCGCAACTCTTAAACTCTATCCCTCAACTTATGAAAGCTAACACATCATAATCTTTCTTAACTACCCTATCTACCTGTGTGGACATGTACCCCCAGATCCCTCTGCTCCTCCATACTACCAAGTATCCTGCCATTTACTTTTTACTCTGCCTTGGAGTTTGTCCTTCCACCTCACACTTCTCCAGGTTGAACCCCGTCTGCCACTTCTCAGCCCACTTCTGCATCCTATCAATGTCTCTCTGCAATCTTTGACAATCCTCTACACTATCTACAACACCACCAACCTTTGTGTTGTCTGCAAACTTGCCAACCCACCTTTCTACCCCCACATCCAGGTCGTTAATAAAAATCACGAAAATTAGAGGTCCCAGAACCGATCCTTGTGGGACACCACTAGACACAACCCTCCAATCTGAATGTACTCCCTCCACCATGACCCTCTGCTTTCTACAGGCAAGCCAATTCTGGATCCACCTAGCCAAACTTCCCTGGATCCCATGCCTTCTGACTTTCTGAATAAGCCTACCATGTGGAACCTTGTCAAATGCCTTACTAAAATCCATGTAGATCACATCCACTGCACTACCCTCATCTATATGCCTGGTCACCTCCTCAATGAACTCTATCAAGCATGTTAGACACGATCTGCCCTTCACAAAGCCAAGCTGACTGTCCCTGATCAGACCATGATTCTCTAAATGTCCATAGATTCTATCTCTAAGAATCTTTTCCAACAGTTTTCCCACCACAGACGTAAGGCTCACTGATCTATAATTACCTGGACTATCCCTACTACCTTTTTTGAACAAGGGGACAACATTCGCCTCTCTTCAATCTTCCGGTACCATTCCCGTGGACAACGAGGACATAAAGATCCTAGCCAGAGGATCAGCAATTTCTTCCCTCGCCTCGTGGAGCAGCCTGGGGAATATTCCGTCAGGTCCCAGGGACTTATCCGTCCTAATGTATTTTAACAACTCCAACACCTCTTCTCCCTTAATATCAACATGCTCCAAAACATCAACCTCACTCATATTGTCCTCACCGTCATCAAGTTCCCTCTCAGTGGTGAATACCGAAGAGAAGTATTCATTGAGGACCTCGCTCACTTCCACAGCCTCCAGGCACATCTTCACACTTTTATCTCTAATCGGTCCTACCTTCACTCCTGTCATCCTTTTATTCTTCACATAATTGAAGAATGCCTTGGGGTTTTCCATTACCCTACTTGCCAAGGCCTTCTCATGCCCCCTTCTTGCTCTCTTCAGCCCCTTCTTAAGCTCCTTTCTTGCTACCCTATATTCCTCAATAGACTCATCTGATCCTTGTTTCCTGAACCTCATGTATGCTGCCTTCTTCCACCTGACTAGATTTTCCACTTCACTTGTCACCCATGGTTCCTTCACACTACCATTCTCTATCTTCCTCACCGGGACAAATTTATCCCTAACATCCTGCAAGAGATCCCTAAACATCGACCACATGTCCATCTAACATTTCTCTGCAAAAACTTCATCCCAATTCACACCCGCAAGTTCTAGCCGTATAGCCTCATAATTTGCCCTTCCCCAATTAAAAATTTTCCTATCCTCTGTGATTCTATCCTTTTCCATGATAATGCTAAAGGCCAGGGAGCAGTGATCACTGTCCCCCAGATGCTCACCTACTGAGAGATCTGTGACCTAACCCAGTTCGTTACCTAATACTAGATCTAGTATGGCACTCCCCCTAGTCGGCCTGTCAACATACTGGGACAGGAATCCCATCCTGGACGCACTTAACAAACTCTGCCCTGTCTAAACCATTGGAACTAATCAGGTGCCAATCAATATTAGGGAAGTTAAAGTCACCCATGATAACAACCCTGTTATTTTTGCACCTTTCCAAAATCTGCCTCCCAATCTGCTCCTTGGTATCTCTGCTGCTACCAGGGGGCCAATAGAATACTCCCAATAGAGTAACTGCTCCCTTCCTGTTCCTGACTTCCACCCATACTGACTCAAAAGAGCACCCTGCTACATTACCCACCCTTTCTGTAGCTGTAATAATATCCCTGACCAGTAATGCCACCCCTCCTCCCCTTTCCCCCCCTCTCTATTCCTTCTAAAACACTGAAATCCAGGAATATTGAGAATCCATTCCTGCCCTGGTGCCAGCCAAGTCTCCGTAATGGCCACTACATCATAATTCCAAGTATGTATCCAAGCTCTCAGTTCATCACCTTTGTTCCTGATGCTTCTTGCATTGAAGTACACACACTTTAGCCCTTCTACCTTACTACCTTTACACCCTTTATTCTGCCTCTTTTTCCTCAAAGCCTCTCTATATGCTAGATCTGGCTTTACTCCATGCACTATACTTGCAGCTCTCGCATGACCTTTATCTTCCTCCGTCTCACTATCTGCTCTAACACTCTGGTTCCCCTCCCCCTGCAAATCTAGTTTAAACCCCCTGGAGCAGCACTAGCAAACCTTCCTGCAAGGATGTTAGTCCCCCTCCAGTTCAGGTGCAACCCGTTCCATTGGAACAGGTCCCACCTTCCCTAGAACAAGGCCCCATTGTCCAGAAACATGAAGCCCTCCCTCCTGCGCCAACTCCTTAGCCAGGTATTTAGCTGCATTATCTTCCTGTTTCTAGCCTCACTAGCACGTGGCACGGGTAGCAATCCTGAGATTGCAACCCTGGAGATCCTGTCCTTCAACTTTGCAGCTAACTCCCTAAACTCTCTTTGCAGAACCTCCTCCTTCTTCCTATCCATGTCATTGGTCCCTACATGGACCATGACATCTGGTTGCTCACCCAAATACTAATTGTTTCTGGATCAGGGAATTAATGTTTAGGAGGGATAAAATCTTGTGTCTTCACCTCGATGCCTGAGATGTACTTGTGTCCTGAACATATGTGAGGCAGAGTTAAGTTAGACACTGGCAACTTTTTTATTTGAAGGTAATTTTTGGGGGGATTGGTAAGAAAAATTTTGTAAGAGAAACACTTTCTTCAGAAAACAATTGACCAGCTGCACATGTTACGTGCAGCTGAGCTGTAGGAATCGGAATTAGTTTATTATTGTCACTAGTATGGAAATACAGTGCAAAGTTTGTCTTGCATGCTGTTCATATATATCAAATTATTACACAGAGCTCTGAGACAGAACAAGGTAAACCACTAACAATGCAGAATAAGGCGCAAGATCATAAAGAGGTAGATTGTGAGGTCAAGAGCCTATCTGACATACAAGGGAACCATTCCACAGTCTTATCACAGTGGGGCAAAAGCTGACTTTAAGTCTGTAGTACATGCTTTCAGACTTTTGTATATTAGAAACATAGAAACATAGAAAACCTACGGCAAAATACAGGCCCTTCAGCCCACAATGCTGTGCCAAACATGTACTTACTTTAGAAACTACCTAGGATTACCCATAGCCCTCTGTTTTTCTAAGCTCCATGTACCTATCCAGGAGTCTCTTAAAAGACCCTATTGGATCCGCCTTCACCACCATCACCGGCAGCCCATTCCACGCAGTTACCACTCTGTGTAAAAAACTTACCCCTGACATCTCCTCTATACTTACTTCCAACCACCTTAAAACTGTGCCCTCTCATGCTAGCCATTTCAGCCCTGGGGAAAAGCCTCTGACTATCCACATGATCAATGCCTCTCATCATCTTGTACACCTCTATCAGGTTACCTCTCATCCTCCGCTGCTCCAAGGAGAAAAGGCCAACTTCACTTAAACTATTCTCATAAGGCATGTTCCCCAGTCCAGGCAACATTCCTGTATATCTCCTCTGCACCCTGTCTATAGTTTCCACATCCTTCCTGTAGTGAGATGACCAGAACTGAGCACAGTACTCCAAGTGGGGTCTGACCAGGGTTCTATATAGCTGCAACATTATCTCTCGGCTCCTAAACTCAATTCCACAATTGATGAAGGCCAATGCACCATATGCCTTCTTAACCACAGAGTCAACCTGCGCAGCAGCTTTGAGCGTCTTATGGACTCGGACCCCAAGATCCCTCTGATCCTCCACACTGCCAAGAGTCTTACCATTAATACTATATTCTGCTATCATATTTGACCTACCAAAATGAACTACTTCATACTTATCTGGGTTGAACTCCATCTGCCACTTCTCAGCCCAGTTTTGCATCCTATCAATGTCCCGTTGTAACCTCTGACAGCCCTCCACACTATCCACAACACCCCCATCAGCAATTGCTGTGTCATCAGCAAATTTACTAACCCGTCCCTCCACTTCCTCATCCAGGTCATTTATAAAAATCACGAAGAGTAAGGGTCCCAGAACAGATTCCTGAGGCACTCCACTGGTCACCAACATGCAGAATATGACCCGTCTACAACTACTCTTTGCCTGCTGTGGGAAAGCCAATTCTGGATCCACAAAGCAATGTCCCCTTGGATCCCATGCCTCCTTACTTTCTCAATAAGCCTTGCATGGGGTACCTTAACAAATGCCTTGCTGATATCCATATACACTATATCTACTGCTCTACCTCCATCAATGTGTTTAGTCACATCATCAAAAAAATTCAATCAGGCCCGTAAGGGACGACCTGCCTTTGACAAAGCCATGCTGACTATTCCTAATCATATTATGCCTCTTCAAATGTTCATAAATCTTGCCTCTCAGGATCTTCTCCATCAACTTACCAAACACTGAAGTAAGACTCACATGTCTATAATTTCCTGGGCTATCTCTACTCCCTTTCTTGAAATAAGGGAACAACATCAGCAATCCTCCAGTCCTCCAGAACCTCTCCCATCCCTATTGATGATGCAAAGATCATAGCCAGAGGCTCAGCAATCTCCTCCCTTGCTTCCCACAGTAGCCTGGGGTACATCTCATTTAGTCCCAGAGACTTATCCAACTTGATGCTTTCCAAAAGCTCCAACACTTCTTCTTTCTTAATGTCTATATGCTCAAGCTTTTCAGTCCACTGTAAGTCATCCCTACAATTGCCAAGATCCTTTTCCATAGTGAATACTGAAGCAAAGTATTCGTTACGTACCTCCACTTCCTCCTCCGGTTCCACTTTTCCACTGTTGCACTTGATTGGTCCTATTCTCTCACATCTTATCCTCTTGCTCTTCACATACTTGTAGAATGCCTTGGGGTTTTCCTTAATCCTGTCCACCAAGGCCTTCTCGTGGCCCCTTCTGGCTTTCCTAATTTCATTCTTAATCTTCTTCCTACTAGCCTTATAATGTTCTAGATCTCTATCATTACCTGGTTTTTTGAACCTTTCGTAAGCTTTTCTTTTCTTCTTGACTAGATTTACAACAGCCTTTGTACACTGCCACCCTTTCCCTGTCTCATTGGAACGTACCTATGCAGAACACCATCTGAACATTTGCTATATTTCAGCCGTACATTTCCCTGAGAGCATCTATTCCTAACTTTTGCTTCCAAGTTCCAGCCTGATACTTCATATTTCCCCCTACTCCAATTAAATACTTTCCTAACTTGTCTGTTCCTATCCCTTTCCAATGCTACGGTAAAGGAGATAAAATTGTGATCACTATCTCTGAAATGCTCTCTCATTGTGAGATGACACCTGACCAGGTTCATTTCCCAATACCAGATCAAGTACAACCTCTTCTCTTGTAGGCTTATCTACATAATGTGTCAGAAAACCTTACTGGACACACCTAACAAACTCCACCCCATCTAAAACTCTTTGCTCTAGGGAGATGCCAATCAATATTTGGAAAATTAAAATCTCCCACCACGACAACCCTGTTATTATTACTCCTTTCCAGAATCTGTCTTCTTATATGCTCCTTGATGTCCCTGTTACTATTGGGTGGTCTATAAAAAACACCCAGTAGAGTTATTGACCCCTTCCTGTTCCTAACTTCCACCCACAGAGACTCCGTAAACAATCCCTCCATGACTTCCTCCTTTTCTGCAGCCGTGACACTATCTCTGATCAACAGTGCCACACCCCCACCTCTTTTGCCTCCCTCCCTGTCCTTTCTGAAATATCTAAAACCTGGCACTCTAGTTAACCATTCCTGCCCTTGAGCCATCCAAGTCTCTGTAATGGCCACAATATCATAGCTCCAGGTACTGATCCATACTCCAAGCTCAACCACTTTGATCATGATACTTCTTGTATTAAAATAGACACATCTTAAAACATTGGTCTGAGTGCATCCCTTCTCTATCACTTGTCTATCCTCCCTCTTGCACTGTCTCCAAGCTTTCTCTATTTGTGAGCCAATAACCATCTCCATCTCTTCAGTTTGGTTCCCACCCCCCAGCAATTCTAGTTTAAACTCTCCCCAATAGCCTTAGCAAACCTCCCCGCCAGGATACTGGTCCCCCATGGATTCAAGTGCAACCCATCCTTTTTGTACAGGTCATGCCTGGTACAAAAGAGGTCCCAATGACCCAGAAATCTGAATCTCTGCTCCTTGCTCCAGTCCCTCAGCCACGCATGTATCCTCCACCTGACTCTATTCCTATTCTCACTGTCACGTGTCACAGGCAGTAATGCCAAGATTATCACCTTTGAGGTCCTGCTTCTCAACCTCCTTCCCAACTCCCTATAGTCTGTTTTCAGGACCTCCGCCCTTTTCCTTCTTACATCATTGGTACCAATATATACCATGACCTCTGGCTGTTCACCTTCCCACTTCAGGATATTGTGGTCATGATCAGAAACATCCTGGACCCTGGCACCTGGGAGGCAAACTACTGCCTGTATTTCTTTCCTGCATCCACAGAATCGACTGTCTGACCACCTGACTATCGAGTCCCCTATCACTACTGCCTTCCTCTTCCTTTCCCTACCCTTCTGAGCCACAGGGCCAGACTCTGTGCCAGAGGCATGTCCACTGATGCTTCCCCCAGGTAGGCCATCACCTCCCAACAGTACTCAAACAGGAGTACTTATTGTTAAGGGGGACAGCCACAGGGGTTCTCTCTAGTATCTGACTCTTACCCTTCCCTCTCCTGACTGTTACCCCTTTATCTGTCTCTCGAGGCCCCGGTGTGGCTACTTGCCTAAAGCTCCTCTCTATCACCTCCTCAATTTCCCTGATACTCTGCCTGATGGGAGAGGGGTGAATAGAGTATGTCCAACAGGTCAGTCAGTATCTGTGAAAGAGATTAAACAGTCAATGTTTTCAGTCTTCATCAGGACTTCCAATATTTTGTGTGAGTTACTTTCAATTTTGTACTTTGGAAGTTAGTCCGGGGTGGGTGGAGTCTTTGATTACTTTGGCCTTTATAGAGACGGTGAGAAATATAGACAGGGTCCATGGGTGAATATGAATTTCTTTAATATCTACCTCACTGTGTTACCACTAGCAGTATTTGAATAGGAAAACACACCCAATGTTACATACACAAAATACAGCTCATCATCTATGGAGGGAAATAAACTGTGGTAACTTCTACTTTAAAAAGGACCACTCGACAAGTTCATGGCCAAAAGAACATCTTTATCTGGGACGGCAAATGATATTTACAATACAGAGGCTTCCAGGTAGCTCGTGCGGCAGGGCTGGTGGAGGAACTATATACGATGCATGAAGTAAACACTCCCCCAATCCTGGAACCCACCTCTTCACCAACAGCTTCCTGATTGGTATTAACTTACTTTTAATAATACTCACATTTCAACATAAACAGCTGGCGTTTTTGCCCTGAGACCCTTCATCAGGGTCTTGGC
>NC_133142.1:77769994-77772494 GCF_048418815.1 Hemitrygon akajei
GAGGCGGAGAGTGGGTTGATTCTGTCCCAACAGGAGGTGTCAGGGATCCCTCGCGTGTGAGCGAGGTCCCTGGAACAGACGCGTACGGAGTCTGTGTGGGGCACGGTGCGTGCGGAGTCACCTCGGGTACAGGGTGCATAGTTACCGTGGAGTGCTCGGGGTAGTGGTCTGCTGCTCCGGCGGGCGCCAGGTCGCGGACAGAGACCGTGTCCTCCCGCCCATCAGGCAAGACCACGTAGGCATACTGGGGATTAGCATGCAGGAGGTGAACCTTCTCGACCAGTGGTGAGTACTTATTACTCCTCGCATGTTTACGTAGCAGCACTGGCCCCGGGGACGTCAGCCAAACTGGCAGGGTGGTCCCAGTGACAGACTTCCTGGGAAAAGAGAATAAGCGTTCGTGAGGGGTGGCATTAGTGGACGTACACAACAGGGAGCGGATAGAGTGGAGTGCCTCAGGGAGGACCTCCTGCCATCGGGAGACCGGCAACCCTTGTGACTTAAGGGCTAAAAGTATGGCCTTCCACACTGTGGCATTCTCCCTCTCCACCTGGCCATTCCCCCGGGGATTATAACTCGTGGTGCGACTAGTAGCTATGCCCCTAGCAAGCAGGAACCGGCGCAACTCGTCACTCATAAAGGAGGACCCTCTATCACTGTGGACATAGCAGGGATATCCGAACAGAGTGAAGAGCTGGCGCAGGACTTTTATGACCGACATGGTAGTAGTGTCGGGGCAGGGAACGGCAAAGGGGAATCGCGAGTACTCGTCAATAATACTGAGAAAGTAGACATTGCGGTCGGTGGAGGGAAGGGGGCCCTTAAAGTCAATACTCAGTCGCTCAAAAGGGCGGGTGGCCTTGACAAGCTGCGCAGTGTCAGGACGGTAGAAGTGCGGTTTGCACTCAGCGCAGATCTGGCAGTCCCTGGTCATTGTCCTGATGTCCTCCAGGGAGTAAGGCAGGTTCCGGGCTTTAATGAAATGATAAAACCGGGTGACCCCCGGGTGGCAAAGTTGGGCATGAAGGGAATACAGCTGGTCGAGCTGGGCACTAGCACACGGTCCCCGGGATAGGGCATCAGAGGGTTCATTGAGCCTGCCAGGCCGGTACAGGATATCGTAAGTGTAGGTGGAGAGTTCTATTCTCCATCGCAAAATTTTATCATTTTTGATTTTGCCCCGCTGTTGGTTGCTGAACATGAACGCAACCGAGCGCTGGTCGGTCAGCAAGGTGAACCTTCTGCCGGCGAGATAGTGCCTCCAGTGCCGAATAGCTTCCACTATGGCTTGGGCTTCTTTCTCCACCGTGGAGTGCCGAAGTTCAGAGCCTTGAAGGGTACGAGAAAAAAACGCCACTGGCCTGCCTTCCTGATTGAGGGTAGCAGCCAGCGCGACGTCAGAGGCGTCACTCTCTACTTGGAAGGGAATGGTCTCGTCTACCGCATGCATCGTTGCTTTGGCAATGTCCCCTTTAATGCAGCTGAAGGCCGCGCGGGCCTCGGCAGAGAGGGGAAAGGTGGTAGACTTGACCAGGGGGCGGGCCTTGTCTGCGTAATGGGGAACCCATTGGGCGTAATAGGAAAAAAAACCCAGGCACCGCCGGAGGGCCTTGAGAGTGGTGGGAAGAGGGAGTTCTAACAGGGGGCGCATACGGTCGGGGTCAGGGCAATGACCCCGTTCTCCACGACATACCCAAGGATAGCGAGTCGTGTGGTTCTGAACACACACTTGTCCTTGTTATAAGTGAGGTTCAAAGCATCGGCCACTTGGAAAAAGCGTTGGAGGTTGGCGTCATGATCCGACCAGTCGCGACCACAGATGGTGATGTTATCTAGATAGGGAAATGTGGCCGTCAGTTTGTACTGGTCCACCATCCGGTCCATCTCCCTCTGGAAGACTGAGACCCCATTTGTGACACCAAATGGGACGCGCAGAAAGTGATAGAGCCTGCCACCCGCCTCGAAGGCGGTGTAGGGGGCGGTCCTCTGGGCGGATGGGAGCTGGTGATAAGCGGATTTCAGATCAATTGTCGAGTACACCTTGTACTGAGCTATCTGGTTGACCATATCCGCGATGCGGGGTAGGGGGTACGCGTCAAGCTGCGTGAATCTATTGATGGTCTGGCTGTAGTCCACAACCATCCTATTTTTCTGCCCAGTCCGAACAACGACCACCTGGGACCGCCATGGGCTTGTGCTTGGCTCAATGATCCCCTCCCTGAGCAGCCGCTGCACCTCTGAATGAATGAAGGCCCTGTCCCCCGCACTGTACCTCCTACTTTTAGTTGCCACAGGTTTACAGTCGGGGGTCAGGTTGGTGAACAGCGATGGGGGAGGATCTTGAGGGTGGAGAGGTTGCAAATAGTGTCAGCAGCACAGCTATCGGCATGGTGCTGGGCGGGATGTGGGGTTCGGGGTGTATGTGCGTGTGGTAACGGAGTATATGGCGAAGTCCCACCAAACTGAGGATTCCTGACAGTGAGTGGTGGGAGGGGCCCGT
>NC_133142.1:77842095-77959595 GCF_048418815.1 Hemitrygon akajei
CGTGAGGAAGTTGAAGATCCAGCTGCAGGTCTGAGTGCTAAGACCCAGGGTCCGGAGCTTAGGAATCAGTTTATTTGGAATGATGGTATTAAAGGCAGAGCCGTAGTCAATGAAAAGGAGCCTTACATATGCGTCTTTATTCTCCAGGTGTTCTAAGGAGGAACGTAGTGCCAGAGAGATGGCATCTGCCATTGACCTGTTGCTCCGGTAGGTGAATTGCAAAGCGTTGAGGTTGACCGGTAGGTTATGGTTGATGTGTGCCATAACCAATCGCTCGAAGCACTTCATAGCAATTGATGTCAGAACCACAGGTCGATAGTCATTCAGGCATGCCACCTTGCTTTTCTTCGGCACCAGGATTATCATTGCCTTCTTAAAACATGAGGGGATCTTAGACTGAAGCAGGGAGCAGCTGAAGATGTCAGCAAACACTCCAGCTAGCTTGCCTGCACAGGCCCGGAGAACCCGTCCTGGGATGCCATCTGGGCCCGTCGCCTTCCTTGGATTTACCTTCAGGAAGGCTCTTCTAACGTCTTCCTCGGTGACGATGAATCTCGATGCCATCAGGTCCGGTTCATCTGGAGGGGCAAGACACTCCTCTTCTGTTCGAATCTTGCGTAGAATATGTTAAGTTCGTCAGGAAGAGAAGCACTACAGTTATTGATATTCCCAGCCTTTTCTTTGCACCCAGTGATCTCCTTTAGACCCTGCCATAGTCTACTGGCATCCCTCTGGTTAGCCTGGGCTTCCAACTTGGCTCGATATTGTCTCTTGGGGCCCTTAATGGCTTTTCAGAGTTCACGCCTGGATTCCGTGTAGCGACTGGTATCCCCAGACCTAAAAGCCGCAGCCCTAGCCCTGAAAAGGGACTGGACCTCATAATTCATCCAAGGCTTCCAGTTAGGGAATACCTGGATCGTCTTGCGAGATACACAGTCCTCTGTGCATTTGTGTATGGTGCAAATCATCTCCATTATGCAACAATAATCATTTTCTATCTGGGTGGAAACCATTTATTAACAGAACTTGGGAGGATAAAGGTATTACTACTCTTCAAGATATTAATGGGGAAAGTACTATCCTTAGCTTTCAAGAACTGGTATCTTGATATAATATTGATAAGCACTCTCTTTTTTTCTACTTTAGAGTAAGAACAGCTTTGCATTTGACAAGGTTCCACATGGTAGGCTGATTCAGAAAGTCAGAAGGCATGGGATCCAGGGAAGTTTGGCCAGGTGGATTCAGAATTGGCTTGCCTGCAGAAGGCAGAGGGTCACGGTGGAGGGAGTACATTCAGATTGGAGGATTGTCAAAGATTCCAAAGTGGGGGCATTGATAAGATGCAGAAGTGGCAGATGGAGTTCAACCTGGAGAAGTGTGAGGTGGTACACTTTGGAAGGACAAATTCCAGGGCAGAGTACAAAGTAAATGGCAGGATACTTGGTAGTGTGGAGGAGCAGAGGGATCTGGGGGTACATGTCCACAGATCCCTGAAAGTTGCCTCACAGGTAGATAGGGTAGTTAAGAAAGCTTATGGGGTGTGAGCTTTCATAAGTCGAGGGATAGAGTTTAAGAGTTGCGGGGTAATGATGCAGCTCTATGAAACTCTGGTTAGGCCACACCTGGAGTACTGTGTCCAGTTCTGGTCGCCTCACTATAGGAAGGATGTGGAAGCATTGGAAAGGGAACAGAGGAGATTTACCAGGATGCTGCCTGGTTTAGAGAGTATGGATTATGATCAGAGATTAAGGGAGCTAGGGCTTTACTCTTTGGAGAGAAGGAGGATGAGAGGAGACATGATAGAGGTATACAAGATATTAAGAGGAATAGATAGAGTGGAGAGCCAGTGCCTCTTCCCCAGGGCACCACTGCTCAGTACAAGAGGACATGGCTTTAAGGTAAGGGGAGGGAAGTTCAAGGGGGATATTTGAGGAAGGTTTTTCACTCAGAGAGTGGTTGGTGCGTGGAATGCACTGCCTAAGTCAGTGGTGGAGGCAGATACACTAGTGAAGTTTAAGAGACTACTAGACAGGTATATGGAGGAATTTAAGGTGGGGGATATATGGGAGGCAGGGTTTAAGGGTCAGCACAACATTGTGGGCTGAAGGGCCTGTACTGTGCTGCACTATTCTATGTTCTATTAAAGCCTACGGGGTTCCCTGGGAGTTAGATTAAAAGGACCATCCCATTTAAGTTGGATACAGAGTGCTCCAAGACAGATAGTGTCATATATCTATGATAAATTAAACTCCCAGAAATATATGCCCACATCAGGACTGAAAGCCTGGGATAGGGACGTATCTGAATTGGGACAAGACTTAGACTGGGTTGCGATTTGGGATAATGTTGCCGGTGCTTCGAAAAACCTGAATCATTGGTATATACACTGAAATTTTGTCATAGAGCATATCTAACACCGAGAATTAAACATCAAATGGGTCTGGTTCCTGACCCATATTGCTCATTTTGCCCTCATGGAACCGTTGGCTCTTTTATACAGGTTGTATGGGAACGTCCAGGGGTTTGTGGGGGAAGGTTATCAGTACTCTTACAGAACTAACGGGGGTACAATTACCAATGGACCCACTGTACATCTTCTAAATGATGACTTCCACCTTTCCCTTACGGAAAAAAACATGCAAAACCTGGCTGGCAGGCCTGACTGCAGCTCAGAAGATTGTAGTCCAGCGTTGGAAACCTCCTCGTGATATTTCATATACTCACTGGCTTTGGAGCTTTTTGGACATTTCTTACCAGGAATTATCATCAGCAAGAGTAAATGATGCCCGACCAAACACAATCTTAATGTGGACAAATTTGATATCTACCGTAGATTCCGGATTTTAAGCCGCTACTTTTTTCCCACATTTTGAACAGCTTTGAACTTTGCGGCCTTTAATATGGAGCGGCTAATGCATTATTTTTTTTCATGCCGCCTCGTAAACATTTTGCCTCGTAACAGTAGACCAATAAAATTGATGAGTAGTTCACAGAGGTCCAATGAAATTGTACGATAAATCAAGCGCACTTTCACAATTAAATTATTGTAAATCAGTCATTTGTACTCACCCTCATCAACATGGAAAACACTCGAAGCATTGTGCTGCCTTATGGCAGTTATTTAGTTTATAATATTTTCGCTTAGTAATTCATTTTCTAGTTAAAGTTAGAAGAGTTTTAACTATATTTGTTTTCTGTACTACATCGCGGGATGCTATGACGTCACACCCGGTTTCGCCGCGTCTTGTGGGAAAAATACCGGTTTGCGATAAACAGGACGGCGGGGGGGAGCGGCATTACGCGAGCGGAGCGGCGGAGCCAAAACGCTGCTTTTAAGTTAAAGGCGATCAATAACTTTTCCTGGTAGGCTGCAGTATATATATTTTTTACCAGTCGTTAGGAGATATTGGAATGTTGTTCAGTAAAGAAGTATACGCAACGTATATTTAAAAGTAGCCGCGTTACGGGCACGGTTCGAAAAAAAGCATTTGCAATATGTATTTGTTTTTGTTACCATATGGATTTAATTAAAAGTTAAAAAATCCTCACGTGTAATATCTTTCTGTGTAAATATCTCATATTACAACGTGGGACACCTGCGGCCGAAAATCCGGTGCGGCCTAAAATCCGGTGCGGCCTTTACAAGTAAAAAATTGATTTTATTTCTAAAATTAGAGCCAGCGGCTTTTAATCAGGTGCGCTCTGTAGTCCGGAATCTACGGTAACTTAAAAGATCTTCTGTTAAAATAGGAATGCCCTGTCTGTGTATGCACTATTATTCAGTTGCTGGGTGGAGGGGAGAGGGGTGGGGGCGAGAGAGGGTGGGGGAGGGGTGGAGAGGGGGATGGGGATTAGGGTTGGGGGTGGCTAGGTTAAACAGTCAAAATGTAATCGGCAACTGGTTGTGTTGACTGTAATTTGTTGGTGTTGCAATAAAAGTTAGTGATAATAATATTTCATGTGTCCCGCATCCACCATATTTGCTTCTGTATCTTTAAGCCATGTGTGCTGCATTGTGAGCAATACAGGGTGGCACAGTAGTGAAGTGGTGAGTGTGACACTTTTCAGCACCAGTTGTAAGATCGGGGGTTCAATTCCCACCACTGCCTGTGTGGATTTCCTCTGGGTGCTCTCGTTTCCTCCCACGTTCCAAAGACGTGGTTAGAGTTAGTAAATTGTGGGCTGGTGCCGAGTCTGTGGTAACACTTGCAGGCTTCCCCAGCACAAATCAGACTGTTGATCATTGAAGTAAAACAGCTTGTTTCACTGTGATTTGATGTACGGTGGCAAATAGAGGTGATCCATCTAATTGCATACATATTCCATTTGGAATGGCTTCCTCACCTGAAAGTTCAGAGTACATTTATTATCAAATTATATATATATGGCACCCTGAAATTTATTTTCTTGTGGGCATTGACAGTAAACAACAGATTTCTGAAGCCCTGTTCCACTTCACCCTTTCAACACTTCCCTTTTGCTGGCAGTTGCCAACAGGCCCTGGTGTATGAACCTGGCTGTGACTGCCTGGCCAGCTCACTGGGGCAGAGAAATGACAATGGGCTCATGCCAGCATGCCATGCCAGCTGTGTGCTGGAAGGGGGAGAAGACACCAAAGCTTTGCCCATTGTGAGCTAAAGTAGCTCCCACGTGCCCCTTGACTCATGTGAAAGCAGCGCTGGTTTAATTGTTTGGAAGACAAGTCATATGCTTGCAATGTTCTATGGGCTCGGTACCACACAAGATGCTCAGAATTGTTTCCACAAACTTGAAGATCAAAAGGTCACTTCTTAACACATTGTCTATAAATGTAAGAATGAAAAGGCATTGTAAATAATTTGTTTGCTTTGGTATAATGTAAAGTAAAATATAGCCCAATGTGTCAGCACCTAAATTCAGACTCTCATGGCTTGACCAACCATGAATTCCCACTTGCACACAACACCTTTTTAATCTACAGGGATACTCCCAGCAGGCGTGTAAACTGGGAACCAAACTAGAGCAATGCTTTGGGCAGATGTTGAAATGAGATAATGTGGCTAAGAGCCAAAAGCAGAGAATCACAGGGCTCTTGCTGATTGACAGCCTCTACTTCCTTAGGAGTCTCTGGACACTGGTGCATCGTTGGTCAACCATAAGAGTCTGTTGGCATGTTTGACTGTCTTTTATTTTATATATATCAAAATACACTTTATTCATAATAAATAAATTACTTACAATGCCTTTTCATTCTTACATTTGTTGACAATGCATTCGGTAGTGCTTTATTGCATTCAAAACCAATTGCTACTCATGTGCCCCCTGGGGTGGTACACTAGTACAATAAATAAGGGGCTTCCTCACCCAACCCAGCCCCTCTCGCTCCCTTAACTGAAGAACCCTACACAGTGGTCCTTCCCCAGCAGGCCACTGAGCCTCAGTGCACCCTTCAGCACACACTCTGGCAGCCTGGAATGCTCCAGTCGGGGGCATATCTCCACGGACATCTCCATGTGTTGGCAGAACAACAAAAGGTTTCTTCATTGATGATCTGCCAGCAGTACCTGATGTCCGTCTCTCTGTGTGTTGACTGCTCTGTTGCTGGATCACCATTGGTTATGGAAGCAGGGCCAAGTGAACTTTACACCTAGCCCTCAGCTTTATACTGGTACATTGATGAAAACTGCTCATTGGAATAGAGTCATAGAGCACTTCATCACAAAAACAGGCCCTTCAGCCCATTTAATCCTTGCCAAACGATTACTTTGGCTAATCCCATTGACCTGCACCTGTTCTATGGCTCTCCATACCCCTCCCATCCATGTACTTATCCAAATTTCTTTTAAATGTTGAAACCAAACCTGTATCTACCACTTCCATTGTCAGCTCATTCTGCTCTCTCTACTGAATTAAAAAGTTCCTCCTCATGTTCCCCTTAAATATCACCTTTCACCCTTTACCCATGACCTCTAGTTCTAGTTTCACCCAAGCTCAGTGGAAAAAAAACCTGTTTGCATGTACCCTATCTATACACCTCATAATTTTGTATATTTCTGTCAAATCTCTCCTCATTCTCCTGCACTCCAGGGAATAAAGTCCTAAACTATTTAGCCTTTCGCTATAATTCAGGTCCTCAACTTCCTGCTACATCCTTGTAGAATATCTCTGCTCTCTTTCAATCTTACTAATATCTTTTCAGTAAGTAGGTGACTACAACAACATACATAGAGTGGCCAAACCCTTGGAGGAAGGTAAATGAGGGAAAATGTTTTACTTTAACAATCCTAACTATCTGCTGTTAACAATATCTTTTAATGATTAATTACTTTAATCTATTTATTCAGGTTTTAAATGCATGCATTTAGACCCATCAGAAGTTGTTAGGACTTTCTAGGCTTGAGGTTCTACTTGAAGGCAACTAACCTCAGAGCCCTCTCCACCTCATTTGTCCCTCCCCACTGAGATCCCTCCCAGCACTTACCCTTGCAAGTGGAACAAGAACTATACCTGCCCCTACACCTCCTCCCTCACGACCAATGTTCCCTCTAATTTTTAGTAGTCAGTGTGCGCAAAAATCTTAAGTTGTGCAGATTTTTTTCCTGTGACAAAAGTTTGTGCGCACTGAATGCACAAATGGCAGAGTTTATGTAGGTTTACAAAATATTTGACGTAAAACTGCACAGAATAACAACAAAATAACATACATATTTAACTCACTCAGTTATTTTTTCTCTCTCCTGTCTTTGGAATTTACCCATTCTTTGTAAACTCTATCTAGACAAATAGAACTTCCATCCAATTGATAGCTTTTGATTCTCATTAACATATCCAAATGACATTCACCTAAATGGTTTCTCAGCTTGTTTTTGAGTTGGTTCATTAGGCTAAAACCTCGCTCACAGTCCGCACTAGATGCAAGAAAGGTTCCCCCAATGTCCATCTACTATGCAAGGTGGCAAAATCGTTCATTTTGAAGTACAAATGCCACCATTTGAGCAAAGTTTGAAATCAGTTTGGATTTAATTTTTTCTTGCACAGAAAATCTGAAATCATTAAACTGTATAACTATGACAGTATTTTCAGCTAGAAAATCATATTTTAGACATAAGGCATTAACTTGTTCATCGCCAAATGTGAAGACACAACCTGCAATTGCGGAGAAATCAAAAGCTGACCATTCTTGTACCTCATCTTCAGGAAACCTTCCTTCTAAATGAACACAAAGACTATTTATAAAAGGCAACAGTGAACTTGTATCTACTGTGACATTTTCTTCACGTTGTTGGCTTAGCAAAACTTAAATTTTGTCACTCCACGAAACACTGTCTTCCAGATACCGCTTTCTTATCTTGTTAATTTTGCCTTGCGCAAAATGAAGTGAATCAATCGGTGTCAGGCTACTGTTTTGCAGAATCTTGCACAGTGTAACCAGTTTATCAAAGACATCACTTAAAATCTGTAAAGTTCTTTTGCACTTCATGCCCTTCGCTTCTTTTGAATTCAACATAGTGAATCAATATTTTTTTCAATAAAAACTTAGTAAGCTCTCTACAGGATTTGAATCAGATCTTTGTAAACTTTACGATATGAACACTGTCCGCCAAAGATGGCTGCTGCCGTGATGCAGCTGTACAAACCGGAACAGGAAAGGTGAGGTGACGTAAATCAGTGACGTGCATTGTGGTATTTGAAAAACTGACTAACTAGTTAACAGAAACATTTAGCTAAAAGATTATTTTCAATAAGTATAATTACTAATTACTACATTCTCTTAGGTAACTAACCTTTAGTGCGCACATTAATTTCCTTTGTGCGCTGGTTGAAAAACGTGTGCATGTGCTCACGACCATTCAAGGCCCCGAACAGTCCTTCCAGGTGAGGTAACACTTCTGTGAGTCTGTTGGGGTTAACTACTGTATCCAGTGCTCCTGGTGAGGCCTCCTGTACATCAGTGAGACCCAACAGAGATTGAGAGACCACTTCGCCGAGCACCTGTGCTCCATCTGCCAAAAAAAGCTGGATCTCCCAATGGCCAACTATTTTAATTCCACTTCCCATTCCCATTCCAACATGTCAGTTCATGGCTTCCTCTGCTATCATGATGAAGCCACACTCAGATTAGAGAAGCAACACTTTATATTCCGTCTGGGTAGCCTCCAACCTGATGGTATGAACATTGATTTCTCAAACTTCTGGTAATGCATCCTCCTCCTTCACCATTCCCCATTCCCAATTCCAATTTCTATTTCCATTTCCCGTTCACCTTATCTCCTTACCTACCAATCATCTTCCTCTCTCTGCTACTCCTCCCCCTTTTCTTTCTCCCATGGCCTTCTGTCCCCTCTGATCAGATTCCCCCTTCTCCAGCCCTGTATCTTTTTCACCAATCAACTTCCCAGCTCCTTACTTCCCCCCTCTCCCCGCTCATCACCTTGGGGTTCTTCCTCCCCTCTCCCTACTTTCTTACTCTGACTCCTCATCTTTCTTTTTCCTGCCCAGATGAAGAGTCTCAGCCTGAAACGTCAACAGTATTCTTTTCCATAGATGCTGCCTGGCCTACTGAGTTCCTCCAGCATTTTGTGTGTGTTGCTTGGAGTTCCAGCATCTGCAGATTTTCCCTTGTTTATGATTCTCAGCATTATGGATTTGCTGTATGGGAAGAGTCTAAGCACACTAAGGTAAGCAAATCTGTACTCCCTTGACGTTAGAAGAATGAGAAGAAATCTCATTATACAGTGCCTATAAAAAGGTATACACCCCTTTGGAAGTTTTCATGTTGTATTGTTTTACTACATTGAATCACAGTGGGTTTAATTTGACCTTTTTGACACTGATCAACAGAAAAGACTCTTCCATGTCAAAGTTAAAACACGAAGGATGAGAGGTGACCTGATAGAGAGTGTATAAGATGACGAGAGGCAATGGTCGTGTGGATAGTTAGCAGTTTTTCCCCAGGGCTGAAATGGGTAGCACGACAGGGCACAGTTTTAAGGTGCTTGGAAGTAGGTACAGAGGAAACGTCGGGGTAAGTATTTTATGAAGAGTGGTGAGTGAGTGGAATGGGCTGCCAGCGACGGTGGTGGAGGCAGATACGATAGGGTCTTTTAAGAGACCCCTGGATAGGTACATGGAGCTTAGAAAAATAGAGAGCTGTGGTCCAGCTTTGTGGGCTGTAAGGCCTGTATTGTGCTGTAGGTTTTCTATGTTTCTTAATTTCTACAAATTGGTCTAAATTTATTACAATTATTAAGCACAAAATAATTATTTGCATTATACTCACTCCCTTCAAGCCAGTATTTAGTAGATGCCCCTTTGGCAGCAATTGCAGCCTTGAGTCTGTGTGGATAGGTCTCTATCAGCTTTGCACATCTGGACACTGCGATTTTCCCCATTCTTCTTTACAAAACTGCTTATGCTCTGTCAGACTGCATAGGGATTGTGAGTGAACAGCCCTTTTAAACTCCCAATTAGATTGAGATCTGGACTCCGACTTGGCTAGTCCAGCTTATTAACTTTGTTTTCAAGCCATTCCAGTGTAGCTTTGGTTTTATGGTTGGGATCACTGTCTTGCTGGGAAACAAATCTTGTCCCAAGTTGCAGTTCTCTTGCAGACTTCAACAAGTTTTCTTCCTGGTCCCCTTTTTGCTGGTCACTCAGTTTTTGAGGACGGCCTGCTCTAGGCAGATTTACAGCTGTGCCATATTCTTTCCATTTCTTGATAATTGACTTAACTGTTCTCCAATGGATATTCAGCAACTTGGAAATTTTCTTGTATCCGTCTCCTGACTTGTGCTTGTCAATAACCTTTTCGTGAAGTTGCTTTTGTCTTCATGAATTAGTTTTTGACATTCATATTCATGTACTATCTCAAAGCCTCTTACACTACAGCAGCAGCGACCACTGCTCAGGGTTCGATGCCTGCAGCTGTCTGCAACCTGGGTTTCCTCCAGCATTCCAAAGACGTATGGTTAGGATAGGGGTTAATAAATATTTTGATGGTTTGTTGTACAATACATGTGACAAATAAAGCTAATCTATCTAAACTGATCTTTAAACTTCATCAAACTATCTGCTTCCACTACTACTCCTGATAATCCATCCCAGGCACTTACCACTCTGCTAAGTAAAAATATTGCCTCTCATGTTGCCTTTAAATTTCCCCCATCTAACTTGAAAAGCCTGGCCCTTTGAAGGAAATGCTGTAGCCAGTTTGTGCACTAAGATCCCACAAGCAGCAATATGATAATGACTGGGTTGTTATCTCAGTCAATACTTGCCAGGACACTGAGAGGCACTTCCCTTTCTTTTTATATAGAGCCATGAGAAGTTGACATAGAGGGGATGTGCACTACTGCACAGAATCAGGCCCTTTGGCCCATCTAGTCTACATATTCTGTCGAGTCTCATCAACCTGCCCTCATACCCCTTCCATCCATGTACTTATCCAAATTTCCTTTAAATGTTGAAATCAACTCTGATTTCATCACTTGTACCGGCAGCTCGTTCCACACTCTTACCAACCTGTGAGTGAAGAAGTTCCGCCTCAGGTTCCTCTTAAACATTTCACCTTTCACCCTTAACCTATAACCTCCAGTTCTTGTCACACCCAATCTCAGTGGAAAAAGCCTGCTTACATTTACCCCTTCTCTTCCCCTCATAATTTTGTATACATCTTGCAAATCTCTTCTCGTTTTCCTACACTCTAGTCAATAAAGTCCGACCTAACTCAACCTTTCCCTATGCCAACTCCTCAAGTCACACCAACATCCTTGTAAATTTTCTCATATCCTTCCTGTAGGTAGATGACCAAAATCCAAATTAGGCCTCACCAACATCTTACACAAGTGCAACATAACACGTCTGCTCACTTTGATCTCTGAAGGCTCATGTGCAAAAGCTCTCTTGATGACCCTATTTATTTGTGACGATACTTTCAAGTAATTATGGATTTGTATCCCCAGATTCCTTTGGTCCACCGATAATGATGCAAAAGACCAAAAGAAGTTTAATACCACAACCAAAAGCCTATACCTTTTGACATTACAGCCCTCCTGGTGGCCAACTATTTGTATTCCTATCCCCATTCCTGTTACAACATGTCGGTCCATGGCCTCCTCTTCTTCCATGATGAGGCCACTCTCAGGGTGGAGGAGCAACACCTCATATTCCGTTTGGGTAGCTTCTGATCTGATGGTATGAACATTGATTTCCCCCTCCCACTTCCCTCTTCTTCTATTCCTCAATCTGGACTTTACCTCTTCTCCTTACCTGCATATCACCTCCCCTGGTGCCCCCCCTTTTCCCTTTCACCCATGGTCCACTCTCCTGTCAGATTCCTTCTCCAGCTCTTCATCTTTTCCACTTACCAGCCTTCACCTATCACCTTCTTGCTATCGTCCTTCCCCTCTCCTCATCTTTTTATTCTGGCACCTTCCCCTTTCCTTGCCAGTCCTGAAGAAGGGTCTCAACCCAAAACATCAATGGTTTATTCATTTTTATAGATGCTGTCTGATCTACTGGGTTCCTCCAGCATTTTATGTGTGCTGATCTGGTATTGAGGTATTTTCTTCAAGTTTCTGGAGTGGGACTTGGCCCTCTGAAAGACTGCTATATCAACCAAGTAAGTCACAATTGACCCATTTCCTGCTGTTTCTGCTTATGATGTCAAGGGCTATTGAAGGTGGGTAGCTGTTGATTTACTTTATTGTGATTAAGATTTTTAAAATTTTAGTTACCGTAGATGCCGGATTATAAGCCGCTACTTTTTTCCCATGCTTTGAACAGCTTTGAACACTGCGGCTTTTACTACGGTGCGGCTAATGCATGGTTTTTTTCATGCCGCCAAAAACATTTTGCCTCGTAACAGTAGACCAATAAAATTGATGAGTAGTTCACAGAGGTCCAATGAAATTGTACGATAAATCAAGCGCACTTTCACAATTAAATTATTGTAAATCAGTCATTTGTACTCACCCTCATCAACATGGAAAACACTCGAAGAAAAGCATTGTGCTGCCTTTATGGCAGTTATTTAGTTTATAATATTTTCGCTTAGTAATTCATTTGTTAGTATTTTCTAGTTAAAGTTAGAAGTGTTTTAACTATATTTGTTTTCTGTACTACATCGCGGGATGCTATGACGTCACATCCGGTTTCGCCACGTCTTGTGGGAAATACCGGTTTGCGATAAACGGGAAGGTGGGGGCGAGCGGCATTAGACCCGAGCGAAAACGCTGCTTTTAAGTTAAAGGCGATCAATAACTTTTCCTGGTAGGCTGCAGTATATATATTTTTTTACCAGTCGTTAGGAGATATTGGAATGTTGTTCGTGCACTGTTCAGTAAAAAAGTATATGCAACGTAATTTGTGTGTTACTGATACGTATGTATATTTAAAAGTAGCCGTGTTACAGGCACGGTTTGAAAAAAAGCATTTGCAATATGTATTTGTTTATGTTACCATACGGATTTAATTAAAAGTTAAAAAATCCTCACGTGTAATATCTTTCTGTGTAAATATCTCATATTACAACGTGGGACACCTGCGGCCTAAAATCCGGTGCGGCTTGTACAAGTACAAAATTGATTTTCTTTCTAAAATTAGAGCCTGCGGCTTTTAATCAGGTGTGCTCTGTAGTACGGAATCTACGGTATTTAGAAATGCAGCACAGAATAGGACCTTCTGGCCTATTCTGCACGGGCCTAGTAACGCCCGATTTAATTCTTGCCCAATCATGGGATAATTTGCAAAGACCAATTAACCTACTAACTTGTACTATAGATGAACTAGGAGTCTATAGTATAAATTGAACTCTGAAATCTGCCACCCGGACTGTAATAGTGTACACTAACTGTTACACTACTGTGGGCTTTGCATCTCAAGACTTAGTTTTGTGATGGTAGGAAAAAAAATACATTATTTCTCTGGACAAACAGGGTAGAACTCTTCTGTGCACTACAAACATATCTTGATAAATGATTGTGTTTTGGGTTAGTTACAAATCAGACAGAGTAAATCTCCCTTTTCTGTTGTTGCTGAGTTGTTATCATCATAATCTCAGTGAGTCAATTTGTTGATGTGCCTTGCACAAGATGTTGCCATGGCGATCACATCCTCATAATGCATTTCAAGTTTTTATTTTATAGGCACGTAGAAGTATAATATATGAATAGTGAGTGGTGATATGAATAACCCAGAATTCATTCAGTGTAATTAATTTTTAGAAAGGTCTTCGAATTTTGGTTCACATTTCTGCATTAGAACTCACATTGTGATCTGGTAAAAATACTGACAGGCTCTAATAGTTTTCCTTTTAATAAGGATGATATTTTGTAGACATACAGAACATTTTTTTATATTATTTATTTAGAACTCAAACACAGTAACTGGCCCTTCTGGCCTAATGAGCTCACACTGCCCAATTACACCCATGAGACCAAATATTTTTACTAACTGGTACGTCTTTGGAACGTGAAAGGAAACCAGAACAGCCAGAGGTATCCCATGTGGTGCCAGGGAGAATGCAGACTGCAGTGGGAATTGAACCCAGGTTGCTGGTGCTGTAATAGCTTCATTCTAATTCCATGTTACCTTACTGCTCTTTTAGCATGTCTCCTTCTGCAAGTCATCCAGGACCTTTGGATTAGAACAGACAGTGTCTGTTGTTCCAATCTAACTTTGGCTGGTAGGATATGTAATGTAGACAATGTACAACTTAATTAAGTTAAATAAGTATGGACTCTACTGTAATTGCAACCACAGAATTGCTGGATTGCCTTAAAGATGCCATTTGGCTCAGTAATGTCTATCAAAGAAAGAAATCTGCCTTCCTTTCGTTGTTTGGCCTATGTCAGACCCCTGAATCATAGCAATGTGTTTTGTTAAGGTTTATGCATTTTTCCTGTGTCTTATGGTCTTATTACGTAACCCTCCAGTTCTGTCAGCTGCGTAAGACCAGGGAAGCCAGTCTCTGGCCCCACCAAATGCATGAGACTGGGGTGCAAAACCTCCTGTTTGTGTGGATGCTGCGTGATGTGTCACCCTGTTACAAATCAGTACCACGAAATAACAAACAGTACACAATATGCAATTAAGTGATTTAGCTTTATAATTCTTAATTTGAATAAAGGGTTAGTGAAGTAAAACAGAAAGGAAAAGGCCCATTTTAATGAAACAGTCTAACATGGACAAATTGGAGCTCACCGTTTCCCTTCTGCTTGTCCTCCATCGATTTTTCCAGGCTTTGTCAACTCCCGGCCCCAGTCCAAGTCCACTCCTTTCTGTATCTATGGCCTCTCCTGTCTGACATCTTCTCTGTCCATCTTCCACCGAACAAAAGACCAAGATCACCTCAGTCTGAGGCACACAACAAGAAAAAACACTCCCTTCATTGGACGGCGCACATTCCAATGTCCCCTTTATCTCCAGCCATAACCCAAACACTCCCTTCACTGGACAGCGCACATTCCAACGCCCCCGTTATCTCCAGTCATAACCCAAACACTCCCTTCACTGGACAGAGCACATTCCAACGCCCCCGTTATCTCCAGCCGTACCCAAACACTCCCTTCACTGGACAGCGCACATTCCAACGCCCCCGTTATCTGCAGCCGTAACCCAAACACTCCCTTCACTGGACAGCGCACATTCCAACGCCCCCGTTATCTCCAGCCCTAACCCAAACACTCCCTTCACTGGACAGCGCACATTCCAACGCCCCCGTTATCTCCAGCCACAACCCAAACACTCCCTTCACTGGACAGCGCACATTCCACCGCCCCCGTTATCTCCAGCCACAACCCAAACACTCCCTTCACTGGACAGCGCACATTCCAACGCCCCCGTTATCTCCAGCCCTAACCCAAACACTCCCTTCACTGGACAGCGCACATTCCAACGCCCCCGTTATCTGCAGCCACAACCCAAATACTCCCTTCACTGGACAGCGCACATTCCACCGCCCCTGTTATCTCCAGCCACAACCCAAACACTCCCTTCACTGGACAGCACACATTCCAACGCCCCCGTTATCTCCAGCCATAACCCAAACACTCCCTTCAATGGACAGCGCACATTCCAACGCCCCCGTTATCTCCAGCCCTAACCCAAACACTCCCTTCATTGGACGGTACACATTCCAACGCCCCCGTTATCTCCAGCCACAACCCAAATACTCCCTTCACTGGACAGCGCACATTCCACCGCCCCCGTTATCTCCAGCCACAACCCAAACACTCCCTTCATTGGACAGCACACATTCCAACGCCCCCGTTATCTCCAGCCATAACCCAAACACTCCCTTCAATGGACAGCGCACATTCCAACGCCCCCGTTATCTCCAGTCATAACCCAAACACTCCCTTCATTGGACGGTACACATTCCAACGCCCCCGTTATCTCCAGCCACAACCCAAACACTCCCTTCAATGGACAGCGCACATTCCAACCCCCCCGTTATCTCCAGTCATAACCCAAACACTCCCTTCACTGGACAGCGCACATTCCAACGCCCCCGTTATCTCCAGCCACAACCCAAACACTCCCTTCACTGGACAGCGCACATTCCAACGCCCCCGTTATCTCCAGCCACAACCCAAACACTCCCTTCACTGGACAGCGCACATTCCAACGCCCCCGTTATCTCCAGCCGTAACCCAAACACTCCCTTCACTGGACAGCGCACATTCCAACGCCCACGTTATCTCCAGTCGTAACCCAAACACTCCCTTCACTGGACAGCGCACATTCCAACGCCCCCGTTATCTCCAGCCGTAACCCAAACACTCCCTTCACTGGACAGCGCACATTCCACCGCCCCCGTTATCTCCAGCCACAACCCAAACACTCCCTTCACTGGACAGCGCACATTCCAACGCCCCCGTTATCTGCAGCCACAACCCAAATACTCCCTTCACTGGACAGCGCACATTCCACCGCCCCCGTTATCTCCAGCCACAACCCAAACACTCCCTTCATTGGACGGTACACATTCCAACGCCCCCGTTATCTCCAGTCACAACCCAAACACTCCCTTCATTGGACAGCACACATTCCAACGCCCCCGTTATCTCCAGCCATAACCCAAACACTCCCTTCAATGGACAGCGCACATTCCAACGCCCCCGTTATCTCCAGTCATAACCCAAACACTCCCTTCATTGGACGGTACACATTCCAACGCCCCCGTTATCTCCAGCCACAACCCAAACACTCCCTTCAATGGACAGCGCACATTCCAACCCCCCCGTTATCTCCAGTCATAACCCAAACACTCCCTTCACTGGACAGCGCACATTCCAACGCCCCCGTTATCTGCAGCCACAACCCAAATACTCCCTTCACTGGACAGCGCACATTCCACCGCCCCCGTTATCTCCAGCCACAACCCAAACACTCCCTTCATTGGACGGTACACATTCCAACGCCCCCGTTATCTCCAGTCACAACCCAAACACTCCCTTCATTGGACAGCACACATTCCAACGCCCCCGTTATCTCCAGCCATAACCCAAACACTCCCTTCAATGGACAGCGCACATTCCAACGCCCCCGTTATCTCCAGTCATAACCCAAACACTCCCTTCATTGGACGGTACACATTCCAACGCCCCCGTTATCTCCAGCCACAACCCAAACACTCCCTTCAATGGACAGCGCACATTCCAACCCCCCCGTTATCTCCAGTCATAACCCAAACACTCCCTTCACTGGACAGCGCACATTCCAACGCCCCCGTTATCTCCAGCCACAACCCAAACACTCCCTTCACTGGACAGCGCACATTCCACCGCCCCCGTTATCTCCAGCCACAACCCAAACACTCCCTTCACTGGACAGCGCACATTCCAACGCCCCCGTTATCTCCAGCCCTAACCCAAACACTCCCTTCACTGGACAGCGCACATTCCAACGCCCCCGTTATCTGCAGCCACAACCCAAATACTCCCTTCACTGGACAGCGCACATTCCACCGCCCCCGTTATCTCCAGCCACAACCCAAACACTCCCTTCATTGGACGGTACACATTCCAACGCCCCCATTATCTCCAGTCACAACCCAAACACTCCCCTCATTGGACAGCACACATTCCAACGCCCCCGTTATCTCCAGCCATAACCCAAACACTCCCTTCAATGGACAGCGCACATTCCAACGCCCCCGTTATCTCCAGCCATAACCCAAACACTCCCTTCACTGGACAGCGCACATTCCAACGCCCCCGTTATCTCCAGCCGTAACCCAAACACTCCCTTCACTGGACAGCGCACATTCCAACGCCCCCGTTATCTCCAGCCGTAACCCAAACACTCTCTTCACTGGACAGCGCACATTCCAACGCCCCCGTTATCTCCAGCCCTAACCCAAACACTCCCTTCACTGGACAGCGCACATTCCAACGCCCCCGTTATCTCCAGCCACAACCCAAACACTCCCTTCACTGGACAGCGCACATTCCACCGCCCCCGTTATCTCCAGCCACAACCCAAACACTCCCTTCACTGGACAGCGCACATTCCAACGCCCCCGTTATCTGCAGCCACAACCCAAATACTCCCTTCACTGGACAGCGCACATTCCAACGCCCCCGTTATCTCCAGCCCTAACCCAAACACTCCCTTCACTGGACAGCGCACATTCCACCGCCCCCGTTATCTCCAGCCACAACCCAAACACTCCCTTCACTGGACAGCGCACATTCCAACGCCCCCGTTATCTGCAGCCACAACCCAAATACTCCCTTCACTGGACAGCGCACATTCCACCGCCCCCGTTATCTCCAGCCACAACCCAAACACTCCCTTCATTGGACGGTACACATTCCAACGCCCCCGTTATCTCCAGTCACAACCCAAACACTCCCTTCATTGGACAGCACACATTCCAACGCCCCCGTTATCTCCAGCCATAACCCAAACACTCCCTTCAATGGACAGCGCACATTCCAACGCCCCCGTTATCTCCAGTCATAACCCAAACACTCCCTTCATTGGACGGTACACATTCCAACGCCCCCGTTATCTCCAGCCACAACCCAAACACTCCCTTCACTGGACAGTGCACATTCCAAAGCCCCCATTATCTCCAGCCATAACCCAAACACTCCCTTCATTGGACAGCGCACATTCCAACGCCCCCGTTATCTCCAGCCATAACCCAAACACTCCCTTCATTGGACAGTGCACATTCCAACACCCCCGTTATCTCCAGCCATAACCCAAACACTCCCTTCATTGGACAGCACACATTCCAAAGCCCCCGTTATCTCCAGCCATAACCCAAACACTCCCTTCATTGGACAGCGCACATTCCAAAGCCCCCGTTATCTCCAGCCATAACCCAAACACTCCCTTCATTGGACGGTGCACATTCCAACGCCCCCATTATCTCCAGCCTTAACCCAAACACTCCCTTCATTGGACAGCGCACATTCCAAAGCCCCCTTTATCTCCAGCCATAACCCAAACACTCCCTTCATTGGACAGCGCACATTCCAAAGCCCCCGTTATCTCCAGCCATAACCCAAACACTCCCTTCATTGGACAGCGCACATTCCAATGCCCCCGTTATCTCCAGCCATAACCCAAACACTCCCTTCATTGGACGGCGCACATTCCAACGCCCCTGTTATCTCCAGCCATAACCCAAACACTCCCTTCATTGGACGGCGCACATTCCAAAGCCCCCTTTATCTCCAGCCATAACCCAAACACTCCCTTCATTGGACGGTGCACATTCCAAAGCCCCCGTTATCTCCAGCCATAACCCAAACACTCCCTTCATTGGACGGCGCACATTCCAAAGCCCCCTTTCTCTCCAGCCACAATCCAAACACTCCCTTCATTGGACAGCGCACATTCCAACGTCCCCGTTATCTCCAGCCATAACCCAAACACTCCCTTCATTGGACGGTGCACATTCCAACACCCCCGTTATCTCCAGCCATAACCCAAACACTCCCTTCATTGGACGGTGCACATTCCAACACCCCCGTTATCTCCAGCCATAACCCAAACACTCCCTTCATTGGACGGTGCACATTCCAAAGCCCCCTTTATCTCCAGCCATAACCCAAATACTCCCTTCATTGGACGGCGCACATTCCAAAGCCCCCTTTCTCTCCAGCCACAACCCAAACACTGTTGCTACAGAAAAACCATTACATTAACAGTGAAACCTTTCCCAGGGCATTACACTCTCCCCCCACTAAATTTTGTCATCTCCTCATGACATTGAGCTAATTTTCCAACCCTTCATGCAAAGCACAAAGTCCAACTCAGGAGTAAGAGGCAGTGACGTTGCTCCCCGAAGCGGTAGGGGCCACACTCTGTTCCCCCAATGCGACATAGGCCAGCCTGTCCAGTGGCCTCCTGACAGCATGGGACCACTATTGAGAACTTTACTAAAATGCATGACAATGTATTTTCCAACATTGTATTTCACTTGCCACTTTCTTGCCCATTCCCTTAATCTGTTTAAGTCTTTCTGCAGCTCAACACAATGTGCCTCTCCACCAATATTTTGATCAACTGAAAACTTGGCAACAAAGCCATCTATTCTAACATTTATCACTGATGTACAGCATTAAAAGAAGCAGTCCCAACACTAACCCCTGGGGAACACCTCTAGTCACTGGCAGCCAACCAGAAAAGGATCCTTTTATTCCCACTCGCTGCCTCCTACCAATCAGCCAACACTCTATCCATGATAGTAACTTTCCTGTAATACCATGGGCTCTTAACTTGGTAAGCAGCCTCATGTGTGGCACCTTGTCAAAGGACTTCTGAAAGGTCACATCCACTGCATCCCTTTTATCTATCCTACTTGTAATCTCCTCAAAAAATTCCAACTGGTTCGTCTGGCAAGATTTTCCCTTAAGGAAACCATGCTGACTTTGTCCTATCTTATCCTGCGTCACCAAGTATTCCATAATCTCATCCTTAACAATTGCCTCCAAAATATTCCACCCACTGAGGTCAGGCTAACTGGTCTATAATTGCCTTTCTGCTGCCTTGCTCCTTTCTTAAAGAGTGGAGTGGCATTTACAATTTTCCAGTCCTCTCGCACCAGAGTCCAATGATTTTTGAAAGGTCATTTCTAATGCCTCCACAATCTCTACCGTTACCTTTTTCAGAACCCTGGGTGCAGTTGATCTTGTCTGGGTGACTTAAGTATCCTTTGATCTTTCAGCTTTTTGAGCACCTTCTCCCTTGTAGTAGTAACTGCACTCACTTCTCTTCCCTCACACCCTTCAACACCTGGCACACTGCTAGTGACTTCCACAATGAAGGCTGATGTAAAATACTCAACTAGCTCATCTGCCATCTTCTTGGTCACCGTTACGATCCCTCATTTTCTAGCGATCCTATATCCACTCACATCGTTACATATTTGAAAAAGCTTTTACTATCCACTTTGATATTGTTTGCTAGCTTACTTTCATATTTCATCTTTTCCCTTCTAATAATTACTTTAGTTGCCTTCTGTAGGTTTTTGCAAGCTTCCCGATCCTCTATCTTCCTGCTAACTTTTGCTTTGTTGTATGCCCTCTCTTTTGTTTTTACATTAGCTTTGACTTCCCTCGTCAGCTACTGTTGTATTATTTTAACATTTGAGTATTTCTTCGTTTTCAGAATACAAACATCCTACACCATCCACATTTTTCACTGAAACTCACACCATTACTGCTCTCTTGTCATCCCTGCCAGCACCTCCTTCCAAATTACTTTGGCCAACTCCCCTCTCATACCACTGTCATTTCCTTTACTCCACTCAAATACTGCTACATCAGACTTCACTTTCTCGCTATCAAATTTCAAGTTAAATTGGATCATATTGTGATCACTGCTTTCTAAGGGTCCCTTTACCTTAAGCTCCCTAATTGCCTCTGTCTGGTTCATTACATAACACCCAATATAGTATACCTGATCCTCTAATAGGCTCAACATGAAACTGCTCTGAAAACCATCTCATAGGCATTCAACAAACTTACTCTCTTGAGATCCATTACCAACCTAATTTTCCCAGTTGACCTGTATGTTTAAATCTCCTATAACTATCATAACAATGCCCTTTAGACACACCTTTTCTATTTCCCACTGGAATCTGTGGTCCACATCCCAACTGTTGGGAGGCCTGTATGTAACTGCCATCAGAGTCCTTTTACCCTTGCAGTTTCTTAACTCAACCCACAAGGATTCAACATCTTCCGATCCTATGTCACATCTTCCTACTGATTTGATGCCATTCTTTACCAGAAGAGCCGCATCACCCCCTCTGCCTACCTTCCTATCCCTCCGAGACAACGTGTAACCTTGGACATTCAGCTCCCAACTACAATCATCCTTCAGCCACAACAACATACCTCATAATCTGTAATAGTGCAACAAGATCATCTTGCACTCAATGCATTGAGATATAACACTTTGAGTACTGTATTTGTACCCTTTTTGATTCTGCACCCCTAATGCACTGATACTCACCTTGCTGGCTGCAATTTTGTCCTGTTATCTGTCTGTCCTTCCCGACAGTCTGACTGCATGTTATTTTTGCTTTTTTACCATCTGTCCTTTCCTGGGTCCCTTCACTCTGGTTCCCACCCCCCTGCCAAATTAGTTTAAACCCTCCCCAACAGCTCTAACAAGCCTGTCTGCGAAAATATCGGTCCCTCTCTAGTTCAGGTGCAACCTGTCACTTTTGGACAGGTTATACCTCCCCAGAAGAGATCCCAATGATCCCAGAACATATATCTCTGGAATGTGTGAGGAAAACTGAGTACCCAGGGAAACCCTTCCCCACATTGCAAGAATTCCAAGAGTGAACTAACAAAAGACTGTGGCTGTACTGATAAAAAGTTCCTTACATAAACTTATCAAAGCATTTTCTGTTAACCCTATCAATACCAAAGAATTATTAAATCACATCAGGTTAATTATTGCCTGCTGGTGTTTCATTTGTCATAGCTAGAACATATTACCATGCTCAATTAGCTCATACTTGTTCTCATACCTGAAGGCAGACATCTTGTTGTCTGGACCCTATGAATGTTGAAGTGCTGGTGATGCACTACACCCTAGCTATATTGTAGAAAGTGGCCATTGTATGCAATTGGGATATTAAGGACTGTAGGTCTTCCAAACCTGTGAGTTGGTCATTGGCAGAGAAACTGGAGAGGCTGGACTTGGTGCTGATTGTGCCACTGTGAGTGTCAGAGGTGTAGGAGGAGTTGTTGCGCGAAAGCAACACTCAGTCTAACAGAGTGATTGTCTTAGTCGCTTTTCTTGTGATCACAAGACCCTGTTGGACATTGTTACTGTGGAATGTTGCAAGTCTGATTCTCTGGTTCATTGGAGGATGGCAAGGGGTAACTGGATGGTCTCAGTTTTAGCGAGAACCAGGCTTCAAGCTGTGGTGTTGCTGTGGGTTGGTGTGCTCCACCAGAGTGCCAGAGGTGGTGTGACACAGTGTCCATGTTGCCCCCAGTGTGAAGCAAGCCATATTGTGTTTGACTGCAGGCTTCTGCAACATTCGTGGGCCCAGGGGCTTGAACTATTATTTTTTGTGTGACTGATAACTTGTATGTGCTTGCTATCTTACATTGCTATATGTGCCTTGTGCTGTATACTGCTTATCTAGCAGCTAAGTGCCATTCATTTTACCTAGCACGCAAGATTTCTGGGATTATTTTGGTAGCGGTATACATTCCACCTCTGGTCAATGTCAAACAGGCTTTAGATGATCTGAGCAATGGGATCAACATGAACGAAACAGCGCATCCTAATGCCTTCACCATCGTTTTAGGGGATTTTAACCAGGCCAGCCTGAAAAAATCACTAAGCAATTACCATGAACAGATCACTTTCAATACCAGAGGAAACAACACACTGGAACATTGTTACACCACCATCAAGAATGCCTACAGTGCTATTCCACGCCCTCACTTTGGGAAGTCTGATCACCTGGCTGTACTTCTACTCCCTGAGTATAGGCAGAGACTGAAGACTGCAGCATCAACAGTGAGGACCAAGAAGGTTTGGACAAGGGAAGCACAGGAGTGCCTACAGGACTGCTTTGAATCGGTGGACTGGACTGTATTCAGGGATTCATCTTCGAATCTGGATGAGTATGCTGCAGTTGTTACCAACTTCATTAAACCTGTGTGGATGAGTGTGTGCCTACAAAGACTTACTGTACATTCCCAAAGCAAAAGCCGTGGATGAACCAGGAGATACGTCGTCTGCTGAAGGCCAGATCTGTGGCATTCAAGTCTGGTGACCCAGGTCTGTACCAGAAAACCAGGGATGATTTGTGGACGACTATTTCAAGGGTGAAGAGACAACTTCAAAGAAGGTTGGAGGCAACATCAGATATACAACAATCCTGCAGTGTTTGCAAGACATTACTTCCTACAAAGTGAAACACAACAGCATGAATGGCAGTGATGCTTCACTACCAGATGAATTCAACACCTTCTATGCCCACTTTGAAATGGAGAATACAACTATAGCTGTGAAGATCCCTGCTGCACCTGATGACCCTGTGATTTCTGTCTCAGAGGCCGATGTTAAACTGTGTTTAAAGACAGTGAACCCTCGCAAGGCAGAAGGTCCCGATGCAGGACCTGGTAAGGCTCTGAAAACCTGTGCCAACCAACTAGTGGGAGTATTCAAGGACATTTTCAGGCTCTCACTGCTACGGGCAGAGGTTCCCACTTGCTTCAAAAATGCAACAATTATACCAGTGCCTAAGAAGAATAATGTGGGCTGCCTTAATGACTATCGCCCAGTAGCACTCACACCGACAGTGATGAAATGCTTTGAGAGGTTGGTCATGACTAGACTGAACTCCTGCCTCAGCAAGAACCTGGACCCATTGCAATTTGCCTATTTCCACAATAGGTCAATGGCAGATGCAATCTCCATGGCTCCCACATGGCCTTAGACCACCTGGACAACACAAACACCTATGTCAGGATGTGGTTCACTGATTGTAGCTCAGTATTCAACACCATCATTCCCAAAATCCTGATTGAGAAGATGCAGAACCTGGGCCTCTGTACCTCCCTCTGCAATTGGATCCTTGACTTCCTAACCAGAAGACCACAATCTGTGTGGATTGGTGATAACATCTTCTCCTTGCTGATGATTAACACTGGTGCACCTCAGGGGTGTGTGCTTAGCATGAATGCTCTAGGCATAGCTCAAGTACCATCTATAAATTTGCTGATGATACAACCATTGTTGGTAGGATCTTAGATGGAGATGAGTGGGCGTACAAGAGTGAGATATGCCAACTAGAGGAGTGGTGCCGCAGCAACAACCTGGCCCTCAACATCAGTAAGATGAAAGAGCTTATTGTGGACTTCAGGAAGGATAGGTCAAAGGAACACGCACCAATTCTCATAGAGGGAAGTGGAGAGAATGAGCAGTTTCAAGTTCCTTGGTGTCAAGATCTCTGAGGACCTAACCTGGTCCCAACATATCGATGCGACTATAAAGCAGGCAAGATAGTGACTATACTTCATTAGGAGTCTGAAGTGGGGGGGGGGGGGAGCTACTGCACAGGACCAAAAGAACCTGCAGAGGGTTGTAAATTTAGTCAACTCCATCTTGGGTATTAGCCTACAAAGTGTTCAGGAAATCTTCAAGGAGCAGTGTCTCAGAAATGCAGTGTCCATCATTAAGGACCCCCAGCACCCAGGGATTGCTCCTTTTTCACTGTTACCATCAGGTAGGAGGTACAGAAGCCTGAAGGCACACACTCAGCGATTCAGGAACAGCTTCTTCCCCTCTGCCATCCGATTCCTAAATGGACATTGAACCCGTGAACACTATTTCACTTTATTTCTGTTTTTTTGTATGATTTTTGATCTTTTCAATGTACATATACTACAATTTATCTATCTATTTATTTATTTATTTATTTATTTATTTATTTATCTATCTATCTATCTATCTATCTATCTATCTATCTATCTATCTATTTATTTATTTATCTATCTATCTATCTATCTATCTATCTATCTATCTATCTATCTATTTATTTATTTATCTATTTATTTATTATTTATCTATCTATCTATTTATTTATTTATTAATTATTTTTTCTTTTTCTCCTTCTATGTTAGCTAAGTTAAGTTCTATACTGCTGCTGCTAAGTTAACAGAATTTCATGACGGTGATAATAAGACTGATTCTGATTCTGATATGACTGCTGGTTCTGCGTTTTACACCTTGGTCCTGGAGGAATGCTGTTTCATTTGGCTGTATTCATGTGTATTCATGGCTGGTTGAATGATAATTAAGCTTGAACTTGATTTTGTTCTGTAAACACTAATTTAACCATTGTGGAAGGTTTGCTATACCATTGGGTCTAACTTCTCAGGCTTAATTTCTGCAATCTAAAAAATGTTACCAAACAAATCAGCATCATGAAATACATAAAACAACTGTTTGCAACAAATTACAACATAGTTTTTATTGTAGAAATTGTTACTTGTGGCATTTTATGCCGGGAATGTTGATTTAGCCAATTGGGAAGTTTTGTCTTAGGTTAAAGTTGCACAATCATATAAAATGATTAAATATTAAAATATTAAATGATTCAGCACCATGAAATACATAAAATAAAATTGTTTGCAACAAGTCCTATTGTGTTTGGTAGAATCTGGGAGATGCTGGGTTAGTGTAAAATGGGAGGTTGACTGTGCAGATCAAAGAGCCAAAGGGCCTGTTTTCCTGCTCCATCTCTCTTTTGACTCTTTGACTATATTTATTGAACATCACAATCTTCCTTTCCTATCAGATTCTATAACCCGCAGCCTTTTGTCACTACTACCTATCCACTCCTAGTCTCTCTCACTATTTCCACACTTCCCTTCCTCCATCTGTCGATTGCCAGCTCTTGCCTCCCCTCTGTCTTTTAGTCTCAACCTGAAACACCAATTTCCATTTCCCTCCACGGAATCTGTACGACCTTCCGAGATCTTCCAGCTGTTTGTATTTTGCTACAGAATTGTGCCGCGAGGTCCATCTTTGTCAGGACAATTAGTATCATACCCTTGCATTACAAGAATGCTGCAGATGTTACAAATCTCAAACAGAAACAAAAAGCCCAAGAATGGTGCAGCAGATTGGTGTGACAGAAATGGAGTTAATGTTACAGGTTAGAAAGATTCAGTTGGAGCTGCCAAACTTCTCCCCTACAAATATCTCTGCAATTCCCTTTGAGGTTCACGATTGAATCCCTCTCCATTATTCTTACAGGAAATGCATCAAATCAAAACAATCAGCCATATGCATTTCTTTTACAAATGTTCACATATCCCTCTTGATTCTTGTGCTAGTTTTGCAATCTGTCTTCCAATGGAAACAGCAACGTTTCAAAGTACCTCATAATTTCAGCCAAATAAAATCACTTAACCTTCTTGGCTCTAAGCATAACAACCTCAATTGCAAATCCCTCACTATTACTGCAGGAGCAAACATGATTGAATTTATAGGTGATGTGGTGTCCATACTGTTCTATTCTCAAGAGAATCAGCAATAATGGTGCTTTATATTATTAGGGTTGTAGAGTTGTAGGAATGTATAGAGCTGTAAAGACTTACCCAGCCTAATCTACTTAACAGCTCTTCATTCTTTTCAAATTTGTATCTAATACATTTTAACTTGGTAAAGGACTATCGCCTCTTCTAGCTCTTGCAGCAGCACGGTGGCATAACTAGACACAAAGCACTAGAGCACAGAAACAGTGTTTGGCCCATCTTGTTTGTGTTGAACTATTCTTCTGCCTAGACCAATTGACCAGCACATAGATCATAAACCTCCATACACCTCCTATCCATGTACTTATTTGAACTTCTCTCCAACATAGAACATGTCAAAATTTGTTTACTTTTTATTATTTGTACAATTTGTCCTCTTTTGTACATTGTATATGTGTTGGTCTTTGTTGAGTGTGCTTTTTTGTGGATCCCACTGCATTCCTTTGTTTTGTGGGTGCCTGCAAGAAGATGAATCTCAAAGTTGAATTCAGACTTAGATAATAAATTTACTTTCAACTTTGAAACCGACCTCTATCGTTTTTTCCGGTGATGTCATCGTCGAGAATGGCAGCTTAAGTCACTAGCTCCTCTGGAAAAACGCATATTAAGCCCCATTAACCCATCAAATATAATATTTTTTGAAAAATATTTGAAATGAAAAGAGGGGCAAGAATGGGGAAAAGGAATGGAAATAAAAAAAGCGACACTGTGGAGCCTGCGTCCGAGAGGAGTGCAGCGAGCGGCTCTCTTACCCGACCGCGTGCTAGCGAGGCAGATGCTGGGCCTTGTTCAGGCGAAGCGGTGAAAATGTTCAAATTCCTGAAAGAGATAAGGGAGTTCCAGAAAGAAATAAAGCAGCAGCTACATGATATTAAGTCAGTGCTCGCCAGTGTCCATCAAAAAATAGCGGTGGCAGAGACTCGAATTGAGAAGGTGGAAGATCGCTTTCAAAACATGGAACGGATACTGAGTAAGACAATAAAAATATTACATCACCAAGAAGATAAACTGCTTGACCTGGAGGGAAGATCACGGCGGAAAAATATCAGAATCTACAACGTTCCCGAAGGAGCGGAGGGCTTGTCTATGATGGAGTTTGTCGGAAAGTTACTGCGGGACGCGCTGGAGCATCCCTCAGCTATGGAGCTGGAAGTTGAAAGAGCCCACCACGTGCTTGTCCTGAAACCTACTCGGGACAGAAAGCCATGCTAAATAATAATAAAATTCCATTGGTATAGCACCAAGGTGGAGATTCTACGAAGGGCCTGGGGTAAGAAGAGAGAGTTTTTCGAAGATAAATTAATATATTTCGACCAAGATTACCCCTCCGCAGTCCTGCAGAAATGCAAAGGATACTCTGAAGTAAAGCGAGTACTAAAGCAAAGAAAGATTAGATTTCAAACTCCGTACCCTGCTAAACTTTGAGTGTTTTATGACAACAGGACACGGTTGTACCAGACAGTGGAAGAGACGACTACAGACATGAAGGCCAGAGGGTTGCCCGTCAGCGTGATCAAAATGAGGGAAAGCCTGGCTGAGGAATTGTCCCGCTCGGCTTGGGAAATAGTGCGAGAATCAAGAAGACAGGAGACGGGAGGAGGCCGAGAGAAATATATCAGGAAGAGACCAGGAGATTCCCAAAGACAGTCTTCACCCCCTTCAGAAGAGCCATAAGGTTTGGCTAACTTTAAAAATGTTGAGAAGCTAAACAGAAGCAAAAGTACACGATGATATACCTATCTTGAGAAATATTTATTATAATGTGGATTTTATATTACTTAGTTGTTATTCTTTATTTGCTCACTTACTCCTTTTTCCCCACCAAAATGAGAATATATATATGTGTGCATATATGTGTATGTATATAATACATGTGTGTGTGTGTGTGTATATATATATATACATATATGTATATACATATGTATATACATATGTATACATATATATGTATATATATATATATATATAGCCATTTTTGTTATTATTTGTGTTTCTTGGTTCTTATTTGTTCAGGGAGTAGATCGATTAAGTTTTATTCTAATTTCAATGATACATTGACAGATAAATACAGATGGCTAAGGACAAGGTAAAATTCACTTCTTTTAATGTCAATGGGCTATTAAATCCAATCAAACGTAAGAGAATTTTATCCAAAGTGAAAAAAAGAACAAGCCCATGTAATATATTTACAGGAAACTCATATGTGATAATGAGCATAAAAAACTAAAGAGAATGGGCTTCACTAATCTGTTTTTCTCCTCATATAAATCAGGATATAGGAGAGGAGTTGCTATTCTTATCTCAAGTAAGCTAAATTTTGAAAAAGTATTTGAAATGGGAGATAAAGAGGGCAGATATATTCTGGTAAGGGGGAATATAGATGGAAATTCAGTTACTCTATTGAATACTTACGCACTCCCGGGAAGTGATATTGGTTTCTTTCAGAAAATTACTGATATTATGGTAATGGAAACAGAAGGTCTCCTGTTATTTGGGGGAGACTTAAATTTACAATTACAACCAAACTTAGACTCTTCCTTTTTTTTTGTAATTTATTTTTTTATTGGAGTTCATCAAACAAACATTTCCATAAGATGTATTTCAGACATTGTACATATATATCATATAATCATATATATCACAAAATCTCCACAAAGTATTTATCTGAGGTGTACACTTATAGAAAAGAGTGGAAAGAAAAAACAAGCAAAAGGAAAGAACTATGTACAAGTAGGGAGTGATCTTATTTTACAACAGATTCATTGATTTGTGAGAATAAAATCAGGCCTATGAGGCATTATGTAGTTAAACCAGTTTTTCCCAGTATGAATCAAATTGTTCCAGCTTATGATTAACAGATGCTGTTATCTTCTCCATTTTGTAAATGTCCATTGTAATTTCCATCCACGTATTTAAAGTTGGGCTCTCCTGTGATAAACATTTCCTAATAAGAGTCTTTTTACCAGCCCCCAACAGTATATTCATTAAATATTTATCTCTTTTCAACCATTCTTGAGGTATATATCCAAAATATATGGTCTTACTCTCCAAGGGTATTTAAAATTTAAAGATGTCTTGTAGGGCATTGTGTATCCCCCTCCAATAGTTTTTGATAACAGGGCAGTCCCAAAAAATATGATAATGATTTGCATTTTGATTTTCACAATTTCTCCAGCAAACAGGGAGGTTACTATCAAAATGGGATCTTCCAATAGAAAATAGAATAGAAAAACCTATGAAACAAAATCTTTACATAAGAAAGTTAATACACTTTTTGAGGATGTTGGTTTAATTGACATATGGAGGGACCTTTTCCCTGACAGAAGGGATTCATTATTCTGCTCCCCATTCTGTATATACAAGAATAGACTATTTCATAACATTTGGAAAAGACAAAGACAAAATAAACACCTGTGGAATTGCGACAATAGATGTAAGTGACCATGAACCTATATATTTATCTGTTGATTTTGACCTACAACCAAAGAATGCTATTTGGAAACTAAATTCAAGTCTACTCAATGATCCGTACTTTAAGGAACAAACTAAAAAAGAAATTGGTCTCTACCTAGAAGTTAATGATAATGGAGAGGTTTCACCTCCCATTTAATGGGATATTCTGAAAGCGGTCTTAAGAGGGAAAATTACGGCAATATCTTCATATAAGAAAAAATCTAAAGAATAAAACATCAGAGGAATTACAAAATAGGCTGAAGGAACTAGAGAAAAAACACAAATTGAATTTGGCACAGGATACATTAGGGGAAATTAAAAGAAATAGGAATGAAATAAATAGTTTGGCTATGCAAGAAATCAGGAAAAACTTAATATTTCTGAAACAGAGACATTATGAAAGTGAATCAAAATCTATGAAAATACTGGCGTGGAAACTGAAAAAAAAGACAGCAGAAAATACAATTCATAGAATTAGGGACCCAAGAATGAAAATGATAAAAAATAAGCTAAGTGAAATTCAAGAAGCTTTTGAAGTGTTTTACAAAATGCTCTCTTCCAAAGTTCCAGGGGGAAGCATAACCCAAATTGACACCTTCTTGAATTCTCTAGAGTTACCCACTTTAAGTGAAGAACAAAATAGAATGATGACTGCTGACATAACTGAAGTTGAATTAAAAGCTGCAATTAGTAGGCTTAAATTAAGCAAGTCACCAGGATCAGATGGGTATATGGCAGAGTGGTACAAAGAATTTAAAAATGAGTTAATTCCTGTTTTACTCCCCACACTGAACTGGGCTCTAAAAAGGCACAAATGCCACCCAGTTGTAAGGAAGCGATAATCTCAGCTATACCGAAAGAAGGCAAGGATAAAATGGAATGCGGGTCATTTAGACCAATATCCGTTCTTAATGTAGATTATAGATTATTTACCTCCATCATGGCCAAACGATTAGAGGAGTTTCTACCCATACTGATATGTAACGGTCAGACAGGTTTTATACGACAATGCCAGACACGACGATATACGGAGGACATTTCACATTATGGATTATATACAAAAAAATAAAATCGAAGCAATAGTGATAAGCATGGCTGCTGAAAAGGCATTTGATTTGGTTAACTGGAATTTTCTTTACAGAGTTTTACATAGATTTGGTTTCCAAGACACAATTATTAAAACTATACAGACACTATATGACAATCCTACTGCTAGGATTAAAATCAATGGATATTTATCAAATAGTCTTACCCTAGAAAGGGGCACGAGACAGGGTCGTGCATGGTCACCGCTACTCTTCGCATTATATCTGGAACCATTAGCTCAATACATCAGACAAAATGAAGATATCAGGGGAATTACTATTAAAGGGACAGAGCATAAATTGGCTTGTTACGCGGATGACATTTTGATCTATCTACGGCAACCAACATACTCTTTACGTAAATTGATGCAATCCTTTGAACAATATGGTCAATTATCAGGATACAAGATCAACATAGATAAAACCCAATTACTTTCATATTACTATAGCCCACCAAGAGAAATTGAAAGTCGATACCTCTGGGCATGGCACACAGAGTCTTTCAAATATTTGGGCATCATTATGTCAAAAGATTTGGCAAAATTATCAGAATGTAATTATCAGCCTTTACATAAAAAAAATTAAGGAAGATGTGGCAAGATGGAACCTGATTCCTTTTCTCAGTCTCAGTTCAAGGATTGAGTCTATTAAAATGAATATACTGCCCAGACTGTTATATCTCTTTCAGACCCTACCAATAGAGATTAATCAAAATCAATTCAATGAATGGAACAAGATGCTATCAAGGTATATTTGGCAGGGTAAAAGACCTAGAGTTCATCTCAAAACTTTGCAATTAGCAAAGGAAAAGGGGGGATGGGGCCTACCTTCTCTTAGAGATTATTATTTTGCAGCACAGTTGAGAGCTGTGATATGTTGGTGCAACCCATCATATGACACTAAATGGAAAAACATTGAGGAGCGGGTACTTCCCATCCTCATACAAACAATTTTGGCTGATAACAACCTGCAAAGGTACATAAATACTATTGATAACCCATGGGTGAAATTGACTCTTAAAATATGGAAAACTACTATAAAAGAATATAATCTAGAGGGAGATATTGCAATTCTTAAATGGTGTGCACATGACTCGGATTTTACACCAAATAAATTGGATGCTAGATTTAAGGACTGGACAGCTAAAGGAATAACAGTTCTTTGCAACATAACGAAAGAAGGAACACTGTTCAGTTTTGAAATGCTTAAAGAGAAACACTTATTAGAAAAACAAGATTTTTATCGGTATTTACAGATGCGACAATATGTTAATAAGATGCTTAAAAATGTAACCAAGACAAATACAATGCTTGATAGAGCTCTTTAGAAAAGCATATAATTCAGATAATGGTAGTAGAATCATTTCAAGCATGTATAAGGGGTTGTCAAATCTTAAAACACATTCAACTTCATACATTAAAACAAAATGGGAGAAGGAAGGAGGGATAATTATATCTGAGGAAGAATGGACAACAATATGGAGATATCAATGGAAGTGTACCAGTTCACAGAAATGGAGGGAGTTTGGATGGAAAAACTTGATCAGATATTTTATTACACCCTCTCAGAAATCCCATTATGATAGTAACTTCCCTGTTTGCTGGAGAAATTGTGGAAATCAAAATGCAAATCATTATCATATTTTTTGGGACTGCCCTGTTATCAAAAACTATTGGAGGGGGATACACAATGCCCTACAAGACATCTTTAAATGTGAAATACCCTTGTAGAGTAAGACCATATATTTTGGATATATACCTCAAGAATGGTTGAAAAGAGATAAATATTTAATGAATACACTGTGGTGGCTGGTAAAAAGACTCTTATTAGGAAATGGTTATCACAGGAGAGCCCAACTTTAAATACGTGGATGGAAATTACAATGGACATTTACAAAATGGAGAAGATAACAGCATCTGTTAATCATAAGCTGGAACAATTTGATCCATACTGGGAAAAATGGTTTAACTACATAATGCCTCATAGGCCTGATTTTATTCTCACAAATCAATGAATCTGTTGTTAAAAAAAAGATCACTGCCTACTTGTACATAGTTCTTTCCTTTTGCTTGTTTTTTCTTTCCACTCTTTTCTATAAGTGTACACCTCAGATAAATACTTTGTGGAGATTTGTGATATATATGATTATATGATATATATGTACGTCTGAAATACATCTTATGGAAATGTTTGTTTGATGATGAACTTCAATAAAAAAATAAATTACTAAACAAAAAGAAACCACCCTCTGTGTAGTTCTGCTGGCAGCTTGTCCCAACATCCTCCGAGTGAAGATGTTCCCCCTCGTGTTCACCTTTCACCCTTACCCATGACGTCTCGTTCTAATCTCTCCCAACCTCAGTGGAAAAAGCCTGCTTGCATTTACCCCATTGATACTCTTCATAATTTTGCATACCGCTATCATACTGTCTACATTCCCATTTTATAATTTCACTATCATGCTATCTACATTCCAAGGAATAAAATCTTAAACTAAACTAATAGAATTTTCTCTGATAATTTCCCTACATTAGGTCCCACCAGGCTGTAGTTACCAGGGTTATCCCTGCTGTTCTTCTTCAATGAAGGAATAGTGTTAGCTATTTCCCTTACATTCCCAGCGTCTACCACCTAGCTTACACACAAAGGGCAATTTATAGTGGCTAACAAAAGAACCACCCTGCACATCTTTGGGATGTCGTGGGACAGCACCATGGTGCAGTTAGTAACTCCAGTGACCTGGGTTCAATCCTGCCCCCAAGTGCTGTGGGTGTGGAGTTTGCACGCTGCCCAGGTAATCACTGGGTCCCCCCCTCCCCACCCCATGCTCCAGTTCAGTCCCAAAGACATGTGAGTTGGGAAGTTAACTGGATACTGTAAATTGCCCCTAATGTGTAGTTGAGTGGTGGAATCAGGAGAGATTTGATTGATATGCAAGAGTAAAATAGAAATGAAATAAGTGGGCCCTTGCTGCTGGTGGCAATGCCTAATTCTGTACTGTATTGAGTCATAGAACACTACAACACATGAAAAGGCTCTTCAACCCATCTAATCCATGCCAAACTATTATTCTGTTTAGACCCGTCGACTTAAACCCAGACTATAGTCCTGCATACCCCTCCCATCCATGTACCTGTTCAAATTTTTCTTAAATGTCAAAATTATACCCACATCAACCATTCATTCTGCACTCTCACTACCTAGCTTCTGAGTGAAGAAGTTCCCCCTCATGTTTCCCTAAAATATTTTGCCTTTCAACCTTAACCCATGACATCTAGTTCCAGCCTCAGCCTATCTAGGTGGAAAAAGCCTGCTTGTATTTACCCTTTCTATATCCCTATAATTTTGTATATCTCAATCAAATCTCTCCTCATTCTGCTACTCTCAGGGAATAGAATCCTAAACTATAATAAACTGTAATTCAGGTCTCCAGGATGACCTGGACTGGCCAGAATACTCCAAATTGGACCTCAGTAGCATCTTACACAACTTCAACGTAACACCCCAACTCCTGTACTCAGTACTTAGATTTTTGAAGGCTGATGTGCCAAAAGCTTTCTTTAAGGCCCCACCTCCCTGAGATGTCACTTTCAAGGTATTCCCAGATCCCCCATTGAACCAAACTCCTTACTGACTTACTGTTCACTGCCTACGTTCTCCTCTGGTTTGCCTCTGTATTTTCCACCTTCATCCTCACCATCCTCTTTTCCCCTTTGGTTACAGACCTCGCTGGTAAGGGAAGTAGTTTCTACTAACCCGCTCTGACAGGGCCCCTTGTATTTATGTCAACCCAGTGAGATAAACTTTAATCCAATTATACTGCAAACCACACCCCTTTACCTTCCACATTCAGGTAGTCAAGATTGCCTTTATGTCTTTTTCCCCAGGACTTGAAACCAGAGAGTACGGTCAGTGTGTTAGCAGTTCAAGTTTATTGTCATTCAACCCTACACCTGTATACGACCAAACGAAACAACTTTCCTCCAGACCAAGGTACACAACACAGTGCATATAGCTCACACACACACAACACAAAATAATATTACCACAGATAACTTTACCAATGTACGATTGAAGTTAGAAATTAAATGGTACAATGCAACTGTCACTTCATGCATGACAAGACCTAGGTGGTAGCACGGAGATCAGCAGTCTCATGGCCTGGGGAGAAGAAGCAGTTTCCCATCCTAACTTCTTGTCCTAATCCTACAGTACCTCTTGCATAATGGGAGGGGGTCAAAGAGATTGTTGGACAGATGGGAGGGATCACTGACAATGCTAAGGTCTCACCTTGAGGTAGTCGAAGTCTGAAGGAAAGAATTGACAAGGATGCACCCAGCAGATTATCTACTCCTTTTACCGGGTTAGCCAAAGTTTCCATTCACCACCCTAAACTCTAAACCCACCTACATGCAATATTGGGTGTAGCACTCTGCGTGTTGGAGGTTAATGAGTCAGGTAACAATTGCCTAGGTACGACACTTCTAACTACACATAGAGTCATAGAATAATAGAGCATTACAACAAAAAAACGGACCATTCAGCCAATGTAGTCCATGCTGAATTATTATTCTGCCTACTTGCATTGACCTGCACCCACATCATAGCCCTCCCATCACAAACCTATCCAATTTCTCTTAAATGTTGAACTCAAACCTGCATCCACCACTTCCGCTGACAGCTCATTCCACACTTTCACCCTTAACCTATCACCAGTTCTTGCCTCACCCAATCTCAATAGAAAAGGCCTGCTTGAATTTACCCTATATATACCCCTCATAATTCTGTATATCTCTATCAAATCTCCCCTCATTCTCCTATGCTCAAGGGAATACAGTACTAATCTATTCAACCTTTCCCTATAACTCAGGTCCTCAAGACCTGGCAACATCCTTCTAAACTTTTGATGCACTCTTTAAATCTTATTGACATTTTTCCTGTAGGTAGGTGAGCATGACTGCACACAACACTAAGTTAGGCCTCACCAGTGTCTCATACAAAGACGCGGGAAATACGGAGCAACACACACAAAATCCCAGTGGAATCCGGCAGAATCTATGGAGGGCAATAAACTTTACATTTCAAGCTAAGAGCCTTCATCAGAACTGACTGGGAATTGGTTTTTTTTGCTGTTGTTTACTGTACTGCTTAATTTACTGAACCCACCAGAACAACATCCTCCACAAAATGAACGAAGCCCAATGAGAGAAAGATTCCTGATATTCAGCAGGTCAGGCAGCATCTGTGGGGAAGGAAACAAGAGATACTGTTTCAGTTCTTGAATCTTGACTCATATGCATTGAAACATTCATGAATTGATATTTGCTTTAACAATCAACTCACCCAAGGGTGCACTGGGGCATTCGAACCAGCCCCGCCCTGCCCCCACCCACCCCCCTCCCCCCGATCCAAGCAGGAATGTTGCAGAGAGGAATGGAGAAAACAGAGGGCAACCTCTGCTGGAGGAAACTCAGTGGGTCGAGCAGTATCTGTCAACATTCAACATGAGGCACTTGTCCGGGATGTTCCTCTGAGCCATACCCCTCCTAATCCACAAGGTACTGGATGTTGCCCCACATCTGGTGAGATGCCAGGAGGTACTGCACAAGGACCCATTCAGCAAGTGAGGAGGAGAGGGATAGGTGGGTGACTGGAGCAAGGTGGGGTGAGGGAGAGCAGAGAAAATCACCAGCTTAAGCTGGGTGAATTTTCATAGATGATAGCAGGCACATTCTATAGGAGGGTCTGCTGATAGCTTTCTCCACTACAAATGGTCTCACGTAGCATGGGGCCAATTTCCAGCTCTCTACTCTGAAAGGAAGATCTCAGATGACAACCAGACTTCCTCCCCTGGAGTGAATGGTCTCATCTGTCAGCAGGGTTGAACACAGCCTACCAGGCAAATTGCTTCTGAGTGTACAGCAGAGAAGCCCTGGCCCATCTCCACATGTGCTTGTAGTGTTGGACCAACTGTTCAGCAGCAGGAACTCCCACGTCAACTTCTTGGTCAGGGAAGAGTGGTGGATGGGATCCCTTCTGGCATTCAAAGAGGACATGCTAGTGGAGGACAGCTGGAGGTTATTATGGGTGCTAGTGGAGGACAGCTGGTGGTTATTATGGGTGCTAGTGGAGGACAGCTGGTGGTTATTATGGGTGCTAGTGGAGGACAGCTGGAGGTTATTATGGGTGCTAGTGGAGGACAGCTGGAGGTTATTATGGGTGCTAGTGGAGGACAGCTGGAGGTTATTATGGGTGCTAGTGGAGGACAGCTGGTGGTTATTATGGGTGCTAGTGGAGGACAGCTGGAGGTTATTATGGGCAAACCACTTGGGAACTCCAGGTTGTCGGGTTGCGAGAGATAAGGCAGCTCAGGGTTGTCTTCAGCTCCTGATTCACTTTCTCAGCCGACTGTTAGATTGGGGATGAAAACCAGATGAAAGACTGGCTGCGGCTGCCACAGGAGAACAGAAAGCCTTCCAAAGATAGGATAGAAACTGTGGTCCTTGATCAGACTGTGTGCTGAGGGACACCATCCAGCCTGAACATGTCTGAACCATGAGGGTGGCAGTCTCCCAAGCTGATGGGAGTTTGGGAAGAGCAATGAAGTGGCTGCTTTAGAGAATTGGTCCACAACTACCAGATTGGTAATGTTCGCATCCGACGGAGGCAGCCCAGTGATGCAATCCACTGAGAGGTGGGACCAGGGGCAGTAAAGCACAGGAAATGGGCAGAGCAGACCAACATGGCACTGATGTGATGTCTTGTTCTGGGCACGTGGGACAGACAGGTGAAATCATGCTCATCTTGGGACATAGATAGCAGCCACAATAGCCTCTTTATGAACTCCAGGGTCCGTTGAATCCTTGGATGGTCAACCAGTGACCCCACTCCAACACTCTGGGGTGCACGTTGGCAGGGACAAGAACCAGCTGGGGTGTTCCCCACCTAAGCCTGGACCCGACTGCTGGACAGCCCTCACCTCCATCTCTATTCCCCAAATAACCGGAACAGTACTGACCTGGCTGGGCTAGGGAAGGATGGGCTCTGGATTGGCATTGTCCTCAGAGATGTTAAACTGGCAGGAGAGAGCGTCAGCCTTGCTATTCTTGCTGCCATGATGGTGGCCGAGGGTGAAATTAAACTGGCTGAAGAGAGCCCAATAGGCTTGATGGGAGTTGAGTCTCTCGGCATCATGAATGTAGGAGAGCCTCTTGTGATCTGTCCATACTAGAATAGGGAGCTCCGGCCCCTCCAGTCAATGTCGCCAGGCTTCCAGAGCCTCTTTGATGGTCAGAAATTCTCTGTTCCTGACATCATAGTTACCCTTTGTAGCAGTCGAGTGATGGAGAAAAGCACAGTGGTACAGCCGGTTATCTGCAGAAGAGTGCTGGGAGAGTACACCTCCAACGCTGACATCAACCTCGACCATGAATGGCCGGGATGGGTCTGGGTGTTTGCAGCACTGGGGTAGTGGTGAAGCGTCGCTTCAGTTCTGAGAATGCTTGGTCTGCTTCACTTGTCCATAGGGACCCTGCAGAGGTCTTCTTGGTGAGTGCAGATATAGGGGTCCTGACAGAACCGAAGTTTCCGATGAAACAGCGATAAAAGTTTGCAAACCCCATGAAGTGCTTCACCTGCTTGACTGTAGTTGGTTTGGGCCACTCTGACTGCCTGAACTTTCAACGGGTCCATGAGAAGACTGGAAGGGGTGAGGATGTAGCCCAAGAACGACCCCTGCTCTTTGTGAAACTCACACTTCTCTGGCTTGGTGCAAAGGTTATTTTTGAGGAGCCATCTGAGAACTCTCTGGACATTCTGGATGTGGTCCTGGTGAGACCAGAAATAGAAAAGAATGTTGTTCAAGTACACATAAACAAACTGTTTCAACATGTCCTGGAGCTCGCCGTTGACCTGCGCTTGAAAAACAGCAGGAGGTTTGGCCGGGCCAAAAGGCATCACATCATACCTATAGTAACCAGTGGAGGTGTCTTCCACTTGTTCCTTTCTTGAAAGCATTCCTGGCATTACATAGACATGCAGTTGCCCGGATGGCTATTCCAATGGCCAGATTTGTCAGTTCAACTGAGGTGTCCTGTTCATCAGGGGTACTGCAATCTTTTGCTGGAACCCTGCATCAGCCCATGCTGGAAAGCAGTTCCAGCTAGTCTCAACTGCAAGCTCGCAGAACTTTGCTGCGCAATCTCTCACTGTCCCTTTCCCTTGCCTCAGGTCCAGTAATTGGTGAGCAGCCTCCTGACCCCATCTTGGAAGACTTAACACTCTTTTGAATTCAACTCCAAATTGCTGGAGTGCCTTGTGTTCATAGAGTGTTGAACAGGCTGAGTGGGGTCCATCTGAGAGATTCACCACATGAGCCAGTTTACACACAACAACATCGAAATGGCCTGGCTGGGCTTGGGAAGTCAGCTCACACTGGGTAATAAAGTTCCTGCAGTTGGGCATTACTGGATGAGGCTGATGAAACTGTTATAGAGGAGGATGTGGGAGGTTCTGATGCTTGGAGTGGGACTCTTCCGGGCTGAAGGCTGCTGAATTGCGGAGCAAGAGCAGTAATAGCTGCCACCTGATTCTGGCTGACTGTGGTGAGTTGCTGAACTGCCACTGTGAGTGTTGACATCTGCTCTTCCTGCTTAGATTGGGCTTTCCAGTCTGAAAGTAATTGTCACACTGCACAAGCCACTTCTGCCAACCCAGCTTCAAAGCCTTTAACTTCTCCTCCATATGACGGAGCGTCAGTTTCACGCTGAGTTTGCCACTGTGCAAGTAGTTGTCACTTCTGTCAACCCAGCCACCACTGATTTTAACTTATCTCCTACCTGACCAATGAAATGCAGGGATGAGGCCGGCTGTTCCCTCTGCGCTGTGTCCAATTGAAAGGTTGTGGCTTATTGACACTGTTTGGTGATGGCCCAAGTGCAGAGGGTAAGACACCAAAGTGGAATGAACAGTTCATAAGATCTGTACAAAGCAAAAGGAAAATAATAAACACTAGGCTGACAGGGCCACTAACTCAACTCTCAAACTGAAATCTATTGCTGTCACTGCAGCTCAGAATCAGTAACTTAATACTAAATAAATACTGTTAAGTTGCAGTGTCAGTCTAAATTGTAATTTCCTTTCCTGGAACAGGGACAGGGAGCATTGCCGTCCTTATGCCTTGATCAAGCCTTGACAAGACTAAAAAAAAAGGAAGGGAGTTAAATACAACCACAAATAAACAATAAATAGCTGGAATGTGCACTCTCATGAGCGTGATTGCCGACCCTGTTCAGCTCCTGCCTGCAAGGGCCCCCAGATTCCGTGGTTGTGACGAATCGGGTCTTCCAGCTCAATGAATTCATGCTGCCTAATTCCACCAATGGGGAGAACATACAAACTCTTCTCTTCACAGACAGCGGTGGAATTGAACTCAGGTTGCTTTACTGTAACAATGTTACGCTAACTATTATGCTACAATGCTGACCCAACTTAACTTCTTTCACCAATCTCTTTCCATAGATAGTACCTGACCCTCCGAATGCTTCAGATGGTATCTATGCATGTTCATTCAATGGCTGTTGTGTTTGTAACCTGAGTGTGCATTTTGAATTCCAGCGAGTACAGGCCCAGAGTCATCAAAGCTCTTCATACATTAACCCTTACATTCCTGGAATCGTTCTCATGGGCCTCGCACTGAGATTTTGACTGTGTTCTTTTCCATAGATGCTGCCTGGCCTGCTGAATTCCTCCAGCATTTTGCATGAGTGGCTGGGATTTCTAGCATCTGCAGATTTTCTCTTGTTTATCATTCCTGTGAACCTTGTTTGGACCCTCTCCAATGCCAGCAGCATCTTTTTTTAGGTAAGGGGCCGGAGAAAATCTCACAATGTTCCAAGTGTGGTCTGACCAATGCCTCAGCACTAGGATTTATTGGATTAATTTATTGAGGGTAAGGTGATGGATGGTAACACAACTCATACTCAATGCTGGAGGAACTCAGCAGGCCAGGCGGCATCTATGGAAAAGGGTCCAGTCGTTGTTTTGAGCTGAGACCCTTCTTATATCCTGGTAATTGGTGATTGGTAACACAGCTAACTAACAGAATTAAAGCTGTCAGTGGGTGGGTTTAGACTGAATGTACCACATTGCACTATCATTACTCTTTAATTCTTTGACCATATATGGCCGTTATTTACAAGGTCTGCATTGGGCCATTTCAGAGGGCAGTTGGAATCAGGAGCAGATTACAGTGAAATGGACCTGGAGTTTCAGATAAACTGAAGTAACCATATAACAATAACAGCACGGAAACAGGCCACCTCGGCCCTTCTAGTCCGTGCTGAACGCTTACTCTCACCTAGTCCCACTGACCCGCACTCAGCCCAGAACCCTCCATTCCTTTCCTGTCCATATCCCTATAAAAAATTTTTAAATGACAATATCGAACCTGCCTCTACCACTTCTACTGGAAGCTCGTTCCACACAACTACCACTCTCTGAGTAAAGAAGTTCCCCCTCGTGTTACCCATAAACTTCTGCCCCTTAACTTTCAACTTGTGTCCTCTTGTTTGAACCTCCCCTACCCTCAATGGAAAAAGCCTATCCATATCAACTCTATCTACTCCCCTCATAATTTTAAATACCTTAATCAAGTCCCCCCTCAACCTTCTACGCTCCAAAGAATAAAGACCTAACTTATTCAACCTTTCTCTGTAACTTAGGTGCTGAAAGCCAGGTAACATTCTAATAAATCTCCTCTGTATTCTCTCTATTTTGTTGACATCTTTCCTATAATTCAGTGACCAGAACTGTACACAATACTCCAAATTTGGACTCACAAATGCCTTGTACAATTTTAACATTACGTCCCAACTCCTATACTCAATGCTTTGATTTATAAAGGCCAGCATACCAAAAGATTTCTTCACCACCCTATCCACAAGAGATTCCATCTTCAGGGAACTATGCACCATTATTCCTAGATCACTCTGTTCTACTGCATTTCTCAATGTCCTACCATTTACCATGTATGTCCTATTTTGATTAGTCCTACCAAAATGTAGCACCTCACACTTATCAGCATTAAACTCCATCTGCCATCTTTCAGCCCACTCTTCTAACTGGCCTAAATCTCTCTGCAAACTTTGAAATCCTACTTCATTATCCACAATGCCACCTACCCTAGTATCATCTGCATACTTACTAATCCAATTTACCACCCCGTCATCCAGATCATTAATGTACATGACAAAAACATTGAACCCAGTACAGATCCCTGAGGCACACCACTAGTCACCGGCCACCAACCTGACAAACAGTTATCCACCACTACTCTCTGGCATCTCCCATCCAGCCACTGTTGAATCCATTTTACTACTTCAATATTAATACCTAATGATTGAACCTTCCTAACTAACCTTCCCTGTGGAACCTTATCAAAGGCTTTACTGAAGTCCATATAGACAACATCCACTGCTTTACCCTCGTCAACTTTCCTAGTAACCTCTTCAAAGAATTCAATAAGATTTGTCAAACATGACCTTCCACGCACAAATCCATGTTGACTGTTCCTAATCAGACCCTGTCTATCCAGATAATTATATATACTATCTCTAAGAATACTTTCCATTAATTTACCCACCACTGATGTGAAACTTACAGGCCGATGATTGCTAGGTTTACTCTTAGAACTCTTTATAAACAATGGAACCACATGAGCAATACGCCAATCCTCCGGCACCATCCTCGTTTCTAATGACATTTGAAATATTTCTGTCAGAGCCCCTGCTATTTCTATACTAACTTCCCTCAAGGTCCAAGGGAATATCCTGTCAGGATCCGGAGACTTATTCCTTTTTATATTCTTTAAAAGCGCCAGTACTTCCTCTTCTTTAATCATCATAGTTTCCATAACTACCCTACTTGTTTCCTTTACCTTACACAATTCAATATCCTTCTCCTTAGTGAATACCAAAGAAAAGAAATTGTTCAAAAACTCCCCCATCTCTTTTGGCTCCACTCATAGCTGTCCACTCTGATTCTCTAAGGGACCTATTTTATCCCTCACTATCTTTTTGCTATTAATATAACTGTAGAAACCCTTTGGATTTATTTTCACCTTACTTGCCAAAGCAACCTCATATCTTCTTTTACCTTTTCTAATTTCTTTCTTAAGATTCTTTTTACATTCTTTATATTCCTTGAGCACCTCATTTACTCCATGCTGCCTATATTTATTGTAGATCTCCCCCTTTTTCTGAACCAAATTTCCAATATCCCTTGAAAACCATGGCTCTCTCAAACTTTTAACCTTTCCTTTCAACCTAACAGGAACATAAAGATTCTGTACCCTCAAAATTTCACCTTTAAATGACCTTCATTTCTCTATTACATCTTTCCCATAAAACAAATTGTCCCAATCCACTCCTTCTAAATCCTTTTGCACTTCCTGAAAGTTAGTCTTTCTCCAATCAAAAATCTCAACCCTGGGTCCAGTCCTATCCTTCTCCATAATTATATTGAAACTAATGGCATTGTGATCACTGGACCTGAAGTGCTCCCCAACACATACGTCCGTCACCTGACCTATCTCATTCCCTGACAGGAGATCCAACACTGCCTCTTCTCTAGTCGGTCCCTCTATGTATTGCTGCAAAAAACTATCCTGCACACATTTTACAAACTCCAAACCATCCAGCCCTTTTACAGAATGGGCTTCCCAGTCTATGTGTGGAAAATTAAAATCTCCCACAATCACAACCCTGTGCTTACTACAAATATCTGCTATCTCCTTACAAATTTGCTCCTCCATTTCTCGCTCACCATTAGGTGGTCTATAATACACCCCTAAAAGTGTTACTACACCTTTCCCATTCCTCAATTCCACCCAAATAGTCTCCCTAGACGAGCCCTCTAATCTATCCTGCCAAAGCACCGCTGTAATATTTTCTCTGACAAGCAATGCAACAACTTCCCCTCTTGCCCCTCCAAATCTATCACATCTGAAGCAACAAAATCCAGGAATATTTAGTTGCCAATCACACCCCTCCTGCAACCATGTTTCACTAATAGTTACAACATCATATTTCCAGGTATCAATCCATGCTCTATGCTCATCCACCTTTCTTACAATGCTCCTAGCATTAAAATAGATGCATTTAAGAAACTCTCCACCTCTTACTCTCTGTTTATCCCTAATGGTGCAAACAACTTTATTATCTTTTTCTTCCTTCTCCCCTACATCTTCGGTCTGAGCGCTCCCGTTCTCTATCACCTGCCTATCCTCCCTCACACACTGTCTACAAGCTTTCTCTATTTGTGAACTAACCTCCTCTCACCTAGTCGTTTCAAATTGATTCCCACCCCCCAACCATTCTAGTTTAAAGTCTCCCCAGTAGCCTTAGCAAATCTCACCGCCAGGATATTGGTCCCCCTGGGATTCAAGTGCAACCCTTCCTTTTTGTACAGGTCACACCTGCCCCAAAAGAGGTCCCAATGATCCAGAAACTTGAATCCCTGCCCCAATCCCTCAGCCACGCATTCATCCTCCATCTCATTCCATTCCGACTCTCACTATTGCGTGGCACAGGCAGTAATCCCGAGATTACTACCTTTGTGGTCCTTCTTCTCAACTCCCTTCCTAACTCCCTATATTCTCCTTTCAGGACCTCTTCCCTTTTCCTACCTATTTCATTGGTACCTATATGTACCACGACCTCTGGCTCCTCACCCTCCCACTTCAGGATATCTTGGACACAATCAGAAACATCCCGGACCCTGGCACCTGGGAGGCAAACTACCATCCGACTTTCTTTCCTGCGTCCACAGAATCACCTATCTGACCCTCTAACTATAGAGTCCCCTATCACTACTGCCTTCCTCTTCCTTTCCCTACCCTTCTGAGCCATAGGGCCAGACTCTGTGCCGGAGGCACGGCCAATGTTGCTTCCCCCAGGTAGGCTATCCCCCCCCAACAGTACTCAAACAGGAGTACTTATTGTCAAGGGGTACAGCCACAGGGGTACTCTCTAGTACCTGACTCTTCCCCTTTCCTCTCCTAACTGTGACCCACTTGTCTGCCTCCTGTGGCCCTGGTGTGGCCACCTGCCTGTAACTCCTCTCTATCAACTGCTCACTCTCCCTGACCAGACGAAGGTCATCGAGTTGCATCTCCAGTTCCCTAACACGGTCCCTTAGGAGCTGCAGCTCGGTGCACCTGGCGCAGATGTGGATGTCCGGGAGGCTAGGAGACTCCAGGACCTCCCATATTCGACACCGAGAACAACAAGCTGCCCTCATACTCATACTTCCCCCTTTCCTCAAATAACAGGAAAAACTGAAACCTCCTGTTTCTGCCTAAGCCCGTTGAGCCAAAGCCCTTAAGCTTTCACTCTGCTCCCGGCTCACTCCGCTGCCCGCTGTACAAGGCTGTGTTCATTTTAAATCTTCTGTGCTTCACTGCCTGACATCACATGCCTGCGCAGTCCTGCCTCTCTTAACTCTGATGAGAAGAAAAAATCAAAATGGCTCCCGCCGCACTCCCGTTCTGATTCTCAGACTTCCTTCTCCAAATTCTCCAAGTAGTTAAGGGATGATAGATTTCTTTATGAATTTATGTGTTAAACAGAAGCACTTTATCCTTTGCTAATGAGCAGCCCTTCCCTTTATAATTTTCCGTGCATAAAGCACTTTTCAGGCCAGTGATCTGGGAAGGAATTGCCTAGGGTGGGGAAGAGCAGTTTGTGTGAAGCTGAAGACACTGCCCTTCCCAGAACCAGCCAGCAGAATGGGCTGTTCATAACCAGCCACCTTTACTCACATTTACTGTTAAGGTATCGAGCACTTCTTTGTTCCTTTAATGATTCACTCTTTCAATTGTACAATGAAGTTGCAGGGATTATTTAATCACCATTTAGTCAGAGGGGATCAGCAAGTCAGTTGACAAACGCTGAATTCCAGTCATTTAACACGGACACTCCTCTCTCTCACACAATGTCAAACACAAAGAGGAAACTGGTTTGCTAAAGTCTGTGGCAGGCAGTAATTATTGGCTGCTCTGACTCGATGTGAGTGCCATTTGACACTTGTTTGGAATTCTGAAAAGTGTAAAACTGTTGTCTTTTCTTTAGCCAGAAGGTGGTGAGTCTGTGGAATTCATTGCCACTGATAGCTGTAGAGGCCAAGTCACTGAGTATACTTAAGGTGGAGGTTGATAGGTCCTTGATTAGCAATGGTGTCAAAGGTTATAGGGAGAATGGGGTTGAGCGGGAAAATAAATGTCATGATGGAATGGCAGAGCAGGTTCAATGGGCTGAATGGCCTCATGGTAAGGGCTCTAGAATTGATCCTGTCTTACCAGCTTTAGGTCAGCTTGGGAAAGGAGGTGGCACTCATTTTGCACGACAGTGTCAAAGGTAAAGACATGCAGGAGAGGGAAATCAATTCACAGCAGGTCAGCAGTGCCAGGCTGGGATTATTGGAGTATATTCCAAGGGAGGAGGGATTATCAGGAAAAGTATTGGATATTTTGAGCTTTTTATTCAGTGCAGGGTTGGGCTGATTGTGTATCTGAGTGGGGTAGGATGAAAAGAGGAGTCAAGGACTCACAGAGTGTGTTGATTTTGTGTGTGATCATACAACTGTACAGCACAGGAATAGGCCCTTTAGCCCAGAAGTTTGTGCTAATTAATTCAGTAATCAAATGCCCTACTCAACCAGAAGCAAGAGAAAATCTGCAGATGCTGGAAATGCAAGCAACACGCAGAAAAATCTGGAGGAACCCAGCAGGCCAGGCAGCATCTATGGAAAAGAGTACAATCGACATTTCGGGTCGAGACGCTTCTGCAGGACTGGAGAAAGAAAAATGAGGAGTAGAGTTAAAAGGTGGGGGGGGGGGTGGAACACAAGGTGAAAAGTGAAACCAGGAGGGGGAGGGGTGAAGTAAAGTTCTGGGAAGTTGATAAGACCATAAGATATAGGAGCAGAAGCAGGCCATTCGGCCCATCGAGTCTGCTCCACCTTTCAATCATAGGGTGATCCAATTCTTCCAGTCATCCCCACTCCCCTGCTTTCTCCCCATATTCTTTGACTCCCTGGCTAATCAAGAACCTATCTATCTCTGCCTTAAATGCACCCAATGACTTGGCCTCCACAGCTGCTCCTGACAACAAATTCTACAGATTTCCCACCCTCTGACTAAAGTAATTTCTCCGCAGTTGGGGAAGATACACAGAACTGGAGAAGGGGAAATCTAATTGTAGAGGACAGAAGGCCTTGGAAGAAAGAGAAGTGGGAGGAGCAGCAGATGTGGGCGAGCAAGGAGATAAGGTGAGAGAGGGGAATGGGAATTGGGAGTGGTGAGGGGTGGGCATTACTGGAAGTTCATGCTATCATGTTGGAGGTTATCCAAACGGAATATAAAGTGTTGTTCCTCCAACCTGAGTATAGTCTCATTGCGGCAGTAGCGGAGGCCATGGTCAGATATTTCAGAATGGGAATGGGAAATGCAAATGAAATGGGTGGCCATAGGGACATCCTGGTTTTCCTGGTGGATGGAGCATAGGTGCTCAGCGAGGCAAGCACCGGTCACAGGACATGGTCCCAACAGACCCCCAGGTGAAGTTTTGCCTCACCTGGAGGACTGTTTGGAGCCCTGAATAGTAGTGAGGGAAGAGGTGTAGGGGCACGTGTAGCACTTATTCCACTTGCAAGGATGATTGCCAGGAGGGAGATCAGTGAGGAGGGATAAATGGACAAGGGAGTCGAGTAGGGAGCGATCCTTACGGAAAACAGAAAGTGGGGGTGGGAGGAAGGGAAAGATGTACATGGTGGTGGGATCCCACTGGAGATGGTGGAAGATGCGGAGATTTACGTGCTGGCTGCGGAGACTGGTGGAGTGAACTCTATCCCTGGTAGGATGGGGTGAGAGCAGACAAGCGTGAAATGGAGGAGATGTGGTTGAGGGGAACCCCATTCTTTGAAGAAGGAGCACGTCTCCTTCGGTCTGGAATGAAATACCTTACCCTGAGAGCAGATGCGGTTGAGATGGAGGAGTTGAGAGAAGAGGATAGCATTTTTACAAGTAACAGGGTAGGATGAGGTATAGTTCAGGTAGCTTGTTATCGTAGAGGTTTAGTGATAAAAATTAATTGCATGTGAATTGAAATGAGATTTCATTCAATATTTTGGAGGATCTGTGATATCTCTTGCAATGAGCTCATTTAGTCGTGGGTTCAAATGTAGCGCAGAGGGGGAAGATGTTGGCTTCCTTAACAAGGACAAGGAGAAACTTCCCCTGCCCCATTCAGTGTTTATGATTCACTGCAAAACACCTAGTTTCCAGCATCTACAGTATTTTAGAGTTGGGGCTCCAGTAAAGGCTGGCTTTCAGAGCAGTGCTGAAGGGCTGTTCCCACCTCAAACGTTGGCCTTCCGTCAGTAATCTCTGAATCAGATGATCCCAACTGGTATGTTAGTGGGCAAAATAGCATCATACTGCATAAATACAGTCTATTTGCTCCATCACATCCATACTGACCTCTATTAGTCCCATTTTCTAGCACTTTGGCTTTAGCCTTCTATACCTGAGATTCAAGTGCTGTCAAAAACTCTGTATCCTCTGCTCTCTTAGGCAGTGTAGTTGAGGTACTCACCACTTTATCAGTGACAAAAATCCCCTTTAGATATCAAGACACATAGAGGAGGCTGGACCCAAAAAGCAGAGCAATAGAGACAATTTAGTGGGAACCAGTAACAAGCCATGAGGTGCCATGAAAGAAGAGGGAATACATACTTACCGTAGATTCCGGACTACAGAGCGCACCTGATTAAAAGCCGCTGGCTCTAATTTTAGAAATAAAATAATTTTTTTAATTGTAAAGGCCGCATCGGATTTTAGGCCGCACCGGATTTTAGGCCGCACCGGATTTTCGGCCGCAGGTGTCCCACGTTGTAATATGAGATATTTACACAGAAAGATATTACACGTGAGGATTTTTTTAACTTTTAATTAAATCCATATGGTAACAAAAACAAATACATATTGCAAATGCTTTTTTTCGAACCGTGCCCGTATGCGGCTACTTTTAAATATACGTTGCGTATACTTCTTTACTGAACAACATTCCAATATCTCCTAACGACTGGTAAAAAAATATATATATTGCAGCCTACCAGGAAAAGTTATTGATACCTTTAACTTAAAAGCAGAGTTCGCTCAGATCCAAAGCCGCTCGCGTAATGCGCTCCCTCCCTCCGTCCCGTTTCATCGCAAACCGGCATTTTCCCACAAGACACCGCGAAACCGGGTGTGGCGTCATAGCATCCCGCGATGTAGTACAGAAAACGAATATAGTTTAAACTAAGTAGGCAGCACAATGCTTCGAGTGTTTTCCATGTTGATGAGGGTGAGTACAAATGACTGATTTACAATAATTTAATTGTGAAAGTGCGCTTGATTTATCGTACAATTTCATTGGACCTCTGTGAACTACTCATCAATTTTATTGGTCTACTGTTACGAGGCAAAATGTTTACGAGGCGGCATGAAAAAAATCATGCATTAGCCGCTTCGGATTATTGGCCGCAAAGTTCAAAGCTGTTCAAAATGTGGGAAAAAAGTAGCGGCTTAAAATCCGGAATCTACGGTAATACGAGAGGGCAACGAAAGGCTAGGAGCAACTGATTGCAGCTGGCTGGTTCGTATGAATGAACAAGGGCAGTGTGTGAGAGCTGGGTTTAAATAGGCTGCAGGTGACAAGTAGGAAATGAGAGGCGGGTGACGCCTGTTATCTGGGTGGAGACTGGGAGGTGTCTGCTTGTGCAGGTCTGACTTTGAATATTAGAGGACATGCATTTAAACTGAAGAGGGGAAATTTAAAGGAGATGTGTGGGGCAATTATTTTACGCAGCATGATAGTTGGTTGGAACAGGTTGTCAGAGGTTGTGATGGAAGCTGATATGATAGTGACATTTAAGATGCTGCTAGATACACATAAATATGGAGGGATATACCTGTAGATTATTTACAGGCCAGAAGTGATTTAGTTTAATTCAGCATTGTGCTTGGCACAGACGTCATGGGCCAAAGGGCTGTTCCTCTCTTGTACTGTTCTTTTCTTTCTTTATTTTTATTTAGAGGTACAGCACAGTATAGGCCCTTCTGGCCCTTTGAGCTGCACTGCTAGTAACCCCTGATTTACCCAGAGCCTAATCATGATATTCTACCAGGTTTGAAGAGCACGTAACAGTATTCTGTATTTTGCCCGATGATGTCTCCTCCAGAACCAATTATTGTAGTCTTTGAATCTTGCTAGTTCACCTCAGTTGCTGCTTTTAAAGAGCAGTTTGTAAAGGTCCACACGCTTGTCATAGTTTGGGGGTTTGTGAGCCTCAATGACCTGGAGAGTTATGTAGGCTGGAGTCAGAGCTTTGTGCTTGGGTCACCCATGCCAAACAGGACAGACTAAGAGTGTTCCACTGGTTCTGCAGGTTCTGCCGTTCAGCTTAGGGTTAACAACTCTGATAGATAAAACAGAATTGTTACAGAAACAGCAATGAAGAATCCTTCTACATCTGAGTGCGGCGGTATTCCCGCGTCTCCACCTGGAACTGGCATGGCTGACAGTAGTGAGGACTGAGAAAGCTACTGACATGATAAAGGAAGCCCAGATGCTGCAGGATCTGCAAGATAAATGGAGGATCTTCATTGCTGCCCCAACTGCCAGCGGCGTTATGAGCAGTAAGTATGTAGTCGTTAGAAGATACAAAATATTTTGAAACCATATACATGTAAATCCTTTTTCATTTTGATTTAAATCAAATCCATGACATAAATGGTCCCAGATTCTTTTGAAGGTTTAGACCATAAGAACTAGGAGTCGACCGTTTGACTGATCAAGCCTGGTCCACTATTCAATAAGTTGATGACTGATCTGGTTGTGGACTTAGCTCCACCTACTTGCTATCTCTCCATAACCCTTAATTCCCCTGTTGTGTAAAAATCCATCTAACTGCATCTTAAATATATTTAACAAGGTAACCTCTACAGTTTCCTTGATTTTACCACAAATCTCTGGACTGTGGCTGTTAAAGTTGCGGGGAGAAGGCAGAATAGATCTGAGAAGGATAATAAATCAGAACAGAATTGACGGGCTGAATGACCTGAATCTGCTCCTATGCATTTTGGTCTTATGGTCTGTTTCTATGCTTTGCCTTCTCAAAGATTGTAATTGCTTCTGATGTTGTGGCAGGAAGGCTGAGGAAGGGGTTTGTTATGCTGTTGTTATTGTGGCTTGTGCTATTCCCTGGACTATCATGGACATGTTTGTTGGCACCAGAATGCATAGCAACCCTTGCAGGTTGTTCCCAGCATATCCTTGGATGTGCTGGCTGTTAACAGAAATGACACATTTCACTGTATGTTTCGATGTACATGTGATAAATAAATCTGAACTTGCTTTAAATTCTTTATTGTTGCTTGGTAACTACTTGCTTGTGGGACAACAATAGTTACACTTGACGAGCAGTCGATCCAATCATGCGAGTGTCACCGTGGTCAGGTTGACAATGGATATTGCATCTCAGCTGACCACAAACCAGACTGCAAGCCATGGCAGTATGATACAGAGAGCAAACTGTCCCCCACAGAGATGCAACGAGACCTGGGTGTACACCAGTCATTGAAGGTGGGCATGCAGGTACAGCAGGCGGTGAAAAAGGCAAATGGTATGTTGGCATTCATAGCAAAAGGATTTGAGTACAGGAGCAGGGAGGTTCTACTGCAGTTGTACAAGGCCTTGGTGAGACCGCACCTAGAGTATTGTGTGCAGTTTTGGTCCCCTAATCTGAGGAAAGACAATCTTGCCATAGAGGGAGTACAGAGAAGGTTCACCAGATTGATTCCTGGGATGGCAGGAATTTCATATGAAGAAAGACTGGATGGACTAGGCTTATACTCACTGGAATTTAGAAGATTGAGGGGGGATCTTATTGAAACGTATAAAATTCTAAAGGGATTGGACAGGCTAGATGCAGGAAGATTGTTTCCGATGTTGGGGAAGTCCAGAACGAGGGGTCACAGTTTAAGGATAAAGGGGAGGCCTTTTAGGACCGAGATGAGGAAAAACTTCTTCACACAGAGAGTGGTGAATCTGTGGAATTCTCTGCCACAGGAAACAGTTGAGGCCGGTTCACTGGCTATATTTAAGAGGAAGTTAGATATGGCCCTTGTGGCTAAAGGGATCAGGGGGTATGGAGAGAAAGCAGGTACAGGGTTCTGAGTTGGATGATCAGCCATGATCATACTGAATGGCAGTGCAGGCTCGAAGGGCTGAATGGCCTACTCCTGCATCTATTTTCTATGTTTCTATGTTTCTCCATGCGTCAGATGAATCCAAGGGAATGGCAGAGACCGATACAGTTTGGCAACAATAGTTTCGCAGGAGTTGCCAGTCAGTATTGAACTGAATGTAGGACTGCCTTGGACTCCAGCTCTGGACTTTTCCTTGGGGTTTAATTATGAAGCCTTCCCCATGAGTGGGTATAACTGCAAGGCAGCAGAGGTTTGAGATCAGAGTTTCCCTTCTCCTTCATGAGTTGTCCACCATGGCTGACGAGTCCAATCTCCCTGGATTGACTGGTTCAAAGGCACCAGTAACCCACCTTTGTAGCTCCTCCAGTCGGTAGAATTGGTTTCACAAGGCTTAATAGTTAAGCCACGTGCGAAGGTCAGGAGCTCGACTTGGTTGTCAAAGGTTCTTTGAGACACACACCATTGAGAGCAGTTAATAGGTAGTGGGAGCTCACCACAGCCACCACACCCCTCTCGGCTATGACAACTTTGAGGAACCATCAGCACTATATGATTACAGACTACTTTGGCTCACTAAAATATTTACTTGGGTAGGAATTGTGTACTGTTTCTGGAATATGTGTATGCTTGGATGCCACAAACTGTGATGTGGTAACAGATGGAGTTTCCTGCAATGAAACAAAAAAAACCAGAAGATGCTGATTAAGCAGCACCTGTGGAAATAGAAACAGTTAACATTTCAGATCCAAGACCCTCCATCAGGACCAGGAAAGAGAGAAAAGTAAGTTATTTTTGAGTTGCCATGAAGGGGAAGGATAAATAGGGTGAGCCCAGGGTTGCCGTGGAGATCCACAGTGTTTAATGGTGGTAGTTAAAGAATAAACTTCTACACTACTGAACATGCCCAATAAGTCAGACCATGCTAATGGAGAGAGGAAAACGGAGCCAATCTCGCAGATAGGTGACCTACAGTGTAGTCTAGTTCTGATACCAGCAGGTAAAGGAAGTTAACAGAAGTTGTAGAATTTGATATCAATGTTGTGTTGTGAACAGTGAAGATTTTCCTGCCTTTTTTTCCAAAGTTTTACCACAAAATCATTTACCACTTTCTGAAAGAGCAAACTGAAACTCTACTCAACATTATGCCCAAAGACATGGCTTTGCCTTCAGTTCTCTGGCGTGTGTCTGGACCCAGTAAGAGTGCATGCCTGGCCTCAGCCGAGGCTGATTCTGATGAAGGCAAGATGGCACTAATAAGGGAAAGTGGTTTGAACAGGAACCTAAATTTAGGGTTGAGATTTTTCACAGAAGAGGTATCACAATACTGAGGTATCACTAATATGCGTGACGTTCAGTGGCGACTGATGCATGCAGTGTAAAGAAGCTGCACATTAATCTGATCCCTGAAGCCTTTGAAATACATTCACTGTAGACTACACTGTAGTGGCACTGACTCTTTTAAAATAGCAAGGGAAGTAGTGGGGGAGGTTTGCAGAGATGACAGTGGTGATAAATGCAAATGTTAATGAACAACATCTCTGGCCTCCCCTTAAGTAACGAGAAATTCAAGAAATCTCCTTAGCATGTTTCGTGCAAGCCCTTCCATTATCAGAATTATCTTATCATCCTCCAAATGTTTTCTGCATGGAAGGCAATTAAGTGCAATCAATTGGCTTGTCTGCTTTAGTGATAAAAACTAATTGCATGTGAATTCAAATGAGATTTTGTTGGATATTTCAGAGGAGTTGTGACATCCCTGCACTGAGCTCTTTTGGTCTTTAGAACAGAGGGGGAGGATGTAATAAGGACAAGGAAAAGAGACCGACACACGCAACAGGATCTTCCTCCTCCATCCCTCTTCTATTCCCTCTTATCTCTTCTCTTCTCCTCACCTGCCTATCACTACCCCCCGGCACCCCTTCTCCTTCCCTTTCTCCCATGGTCCATGCACCTCTCCTATCAGATTCCTTCTTTCTCAGCCCTTTATTCTTTCCACCCATCCTCTCTCAGCTACTCACTTCATCACCCTTCCCCTAAGCCACCTGTCAGCTTCTAGCTTGTATTCCTCCCCTCCTCGCCCATCATTCATTCTGACCTTTTCCTCATTCCTTTCCAGTCCAGTGAAGTGTCTTAGCCCAAAATGTTAACTGTTTACTCCTCTCTGTAGCTGCTGCCTGACTTGCCAACTTCCTCCAGGATTTTGTGTGTGTCGCTCTAGGTTTCTAGGATCTGCAGAATCTCTTGTGTTAAGGAAAACGGAGAAGCATGAGCTAGGAATGGTCACTTTGCCTCTTGGAACTTGGATAATCCAATGCTATAAACCTGAAATAAAGACAGCAGGTCGGGTGACTGAGAATCAAAGAGCTAAACTGCAGGAAAAATAAGCCTTACAAGACTGTAATAACCATCAATCACTGCTTATACTAATCTTGTTTGGCCTCTCCCCCATTACATCAGCTTCCCTCATATGGGTATAGTTTGAGAAACCGTTTGAGCATTCCAGTGCAATAAAGTGTTCATCGTCATTCAATCATCCACATGTATACAGCAAAATGAAACAATGTTCTTCAGGGTCCAAGATGAAAATCACAGTACATATATCACATATTAACATAATAAAATTAGCAGATAAAAACTCTGTAGATATACAAGTTCACATAAAGTACTTTTACAACATGTAGTTAAATCTACAAAGTATATTGCTACTGGCACTGTCATAAGTAACGTGTACTGGATGGTAGGAGGGTATTCAGACATCTCACAGCTCAGAAAGAGACCCCTGTAAGAGGCCATGGAGCGAAGGAAGGGAAATTAATAAATTAAAATGATATTCAGTTACTTTTGTAATCTTACTTCATCCAGCTTTGCCAAAGTGAGAGCTCTTTATGACTCTTTCTGGTAGAGAGGAACTCCATTCCAGTCCCCATTGGAAAAATGCCTTCAGAATTGACAGATTTGGTCCAGATAATAAAAACAGTTTCTACTCCAGACCTAATGATTCATTTTAGTTTAATGCTGGTTTCTGCTGAAAGGTGATAGATTAAGAACTTATATAAATATTGTGTCAGGATAACTCATCTGACATTAAATCCTTTGTCTACATGTTAATGAAATAAAAAACAGAGTATTTCTGTAAGGTTTTCATGGCAGCTCAATATGTCACTGGTTGGTGTAGGTCTGTTTATTCTCTTACTCAATATCCTACCTGGTAAGCTATTCTTATTGAGTACAGACTTTCCCTTCTAGTATATTGCCTCAGAACAGACCCAAGATCCCTGAAGTGCTTTATCAAACAGGTGTACTCCTGCAATTGGAGAGGCAGAGTGTTGTCAACATGCATATTTTGCTGTCAGTGTTCTGTGTAATTAGCAGAGAATAAATTTCCCCTCGTTCTGTTTCGTAATAGGTTCCTGAGAAAGCCAAATCCAGTGAGGACAGACATAAAAGGAAATCAAATTGATGAAAAATCATTTTATTAATTAAGCCCATCCCAATCATCATCTCCCTCACATTTCTAATTTTAATTTGAATAATTCAAATGTCTCTATTACCTTATTTGGAATACCACAACCATTGAAGAATGTTCTTTGTTAAGCAGTGGAATATTTTTCTTTTCTTTTGCTGATTATTTTGTGTGTGCGTTTTGGGCCAAACTACTCGCTTCATTTTTGTAAAAACTGTAGAACAGTGGTAACAGAGAGGGATCAATGCTTTTGGAAAATTATAAAACTGCAGATGTTGGAAATTTGAAATAAGAACAAAAATGCTGCTAGTAAAGTTCAAAGTTCAAAGTAAATTTATTACTGAAGTACAAATATGTCACCATATGCAATACTGAGATTTTTTCTTGTGGGCATTCACAGGAAATACAAAGAAACACAACAGAATCAATGAAAAACTCCATACAACAAAGACAAATAACGGATATGCAAAAGGCAGCAAACTGTGTCAATCGAAAAAAAACAAACAAAATAATAATAAATAAATAAACAATGAAACTTGAAAACATGAGATGAAAAGTCCTTGAAAGTGACTACACAGGTTGCAAAATTGAAACAGTTAGCATCTCAGGGTCAAGATCGTTTGTCAGACCAGCCTGCAATGCCCCATTACACCCTCTCAGACCAACCAGCCAGAACTGCCCCATTACACCCCTCTGGCCCAATCAGCCTGCACTGCCCCATTACACCTTTCTGGCCCAAACAATTTGCACTACCCCATTACACCCTCTCAGACCAGCCAGCCTGTACTGCCCCATTACACCCTCCCAGACCAACCAGCCTGTATTGCCCCATTACACCCTTCCAGACCAACCAGCCTGTACTCCCCCAATACACCCTTCCAGACCAACCAGCCTGTACTGCCCCATTACACCCTTCCAGACCAACCAGCCTGTATTGCCCCATTACACCCTTCCAGACCAACCAGCCTGTACTACCCCAATACACCCTTCCAGACCAACCAGCCTGTACTGCCCCATTACACCCTTCCAGACCAACCAGCCTGTATTGCCCCATTACACCCTCCCAGACCAACCAGCCTGTATTGCCCCATTACACCCTTCTAGACCAACCAGCCTGTACTGCCCCAATACACCCTCCCAGACCAACCAGCCTGTATTGCCCCATTACACCCTTCCAGATCAACCAGCCTGTACTGCCCCAATACACCCTTCCAGACCAACCAGCCTGTACTGCCCCATTACACCCTCCCAGACCAACCAGCCTGTATTGCCCCATTACACCCTTCCAGACCAACCAGCCTGTACGGCCCCATTACACCCTTCTGGCCCAATCAGCTGTACCGCCCCATTACATCCTTCCAGACCAACCAGCCTGTATTGCCCCATTACACCCTTTCAGAGCAACCAGCCTGTACTGCCCCATTACACCCTTCCAGACCAACCAGCCTGCACTGCCCCATTACACCCTTCCAGACCAACCAGCCTGCACTGCCCCATTACACCCTTCCAGACCAACCAGCCTGCACTGCCCCATTACACCCTTCCAGACCAACCAGCCTGCACTGCCCCATTACACCCTTCCAGACCAACCAGCCTGCACTGCCCCATTACACCCTTCCAGACCAACCAGCCTGCACTGCCCCATTACACCCTTCCAGACCAACCAGCCTGTACTGCCCCATTACACCCTTCCAGACCAACCAGCCTGCACTGCCCCATTACACCCTTCCAGACCAACCAGCCTGCACTGCCCCATTACACCCTTCTGGCCCAGTCAGCCTGCACTGTCCCATTACTTCCATCTGGTTCAATCAGCCTGTACTGTCCCAGTACACCTATGCGACTCATTAACCAAGTCACTGGTAAGTCTGTGGAATATAGGAAGAAACCGGGGCCCCCGTGGGAAACCCATGCTGTCATGGGGAGAACGTACAGGCAGCAGCAGGTACCGAATCGAGGTGACTACGCTATCATCATACCACGCTGTGATGCACCTGGGAGCTGGGTAGGATGCTTTCTGCGATGATCTATAAAAATTGCTGAGTGTCAACAGGAACAGCCGGAATTTATGTAGCATCCTGAGGAAGTCGATGTAATGGTGTACTTTCAAAGCCATGTTCACTGAACAACTGGCGATGTTCACTCTGAGGGATTTGTAGGCTCTTAAAGATCTTCACCTCTGCACCATTGATGTAAAGAGACTCAAGGACCGTTGTTATAAGACGACTGAGTAGACTTGTACTTGATATCACAATCTACCTGGTTGTGGCCTTATTGTCTGCCTGCACGGCACTTTCTCATGAAACTGTAACACTCTAGTCTGCGTTTTGTTACTCCTTTTCCCTTGTACACTTGTCAATATATATGTGTGGTGAAATGATGGGTATAGACTCCATGCAAAACAAGTTTTTCACTGTAAGTGTGACAATAATAAACTAATTACCAGTTACTAACTAACCCCCAAATAAACCCAGAGATCTCTGGGGTCACCCATCTAGGGCTTCCTGGGCATTTTCCTGAAATCTCTCCTCCACACCCACTATTTCCCTCTCTCTCACCTTAATATCATCTTCTCTGGCTTGGAGGCTTTTATACGAACGGAGACACAGGAGCTTTGAGATGCTGGAATCTGGAGCAACACACAATCTGCTGGAGGAACTTACCAGGTAGAGCAGTATCTGTGGGAGGAATGAGATTGCTGGCATATAAGGTCGAAGCCCTGCATCAGGAACGTATAGAATGTTTTACAGTTGCTATATAAAACCAGACTGGTATTGCTGCAGCACCCTTCACTGACCTTGTTCCCCTTCTCTGACATGTTCAGCACATCCACACAGGACCAAGAGATCCTGCTGATTCTGACCCTGTCTAAATGATAGGCCGTAAGTATAAAACAGAGAGGCAGAATTACATCATTGAGTCTGGTCCGGCATGGCTGATTTATTACGCCTCTCAACCTCATTCTCCTATCTTCTCCCCATGACCTTTGAGTCTCTGACTAACAGAGAACCTCTGCTTTACATATACTCAATGATTTGGCCTTCACAACTGTCCGTGGTAATGAATTCCACAGATTCACCACCCTCTGGCTGAAGAAATTCCTTCTCTTTTCTAAATTAACAACCCTCTATTCTGAGGCTATGCCCTCTGGTCCCAGACACCCTCACTTTAGAAAACATCCTCTCCACATTCACTCCATCTATGCCTTTCAATATTTAATAGGTTTCAATGCTATTCCCCCCATTCTTCTAAACTCCAGTGAGTACAGGCCCAGAGCCAAAAAATCCTCCTTATACGTTAACTCTTTTATTCCTGGCATCTTGTGAACCTTCTTTGGACCTTTTCCAATGTCGGCAGGTCTTTTCCTAAATAAGGGGCCTAAAACTGCTTACAATACTTCAAATGCAGTCTGACCAATGCCTTATAAAGCTTTGGCATCACATGCTTGCTCTTATATTCCAGTCCTCTCAAAATGACTGCTAATATTTGCCTTCCTTACCAGCGACTCAACCTGCAAGTTAACCTTTCGGGAACCCTGCACTGCATGAGGACTCCCAAGCTCCTTTGCACCCCAGATAATTTAATTTGCTTCCCGTTCAGAAAATAGACTACACCTTTATTTTTTCTACAAAGTGCATGACCATTTTCTTCCCTACACTATATTCCATCTGCCCCTTCTCTCAATCTGTTGATGTCCTTCTGCAGACTCACAGCATCCTCAACACTGCCTACCTGCCCGCCTGTCTTTGCATTGACTGTAAACTCGGCCACAAAGCCATTAATTCTGTCATCCAAATTATTGAAATATAATGTAAAATGAAGTGGTTCCAATTCCAACCCCAAAAAGCCCACTTTATTCTCATTTTTTGCCTCCTATCCTTTCAGCCAATTATGTTAGTATCTTTCCTGTAATATTATGGGCTCTTATCTTGTTAAACTGCCTCATGTGCAGCACCTTGTCAAGGGCCTTCTGAAAATCAGAGTAAACACTGACTCTCCTTTGTCTATCCTGCCTGTTATTTCCTCAAGAGTTCCAATAGATTTGTCAGGCAAGATTTCCATTTAAGGAAACCATACTGACTTTGGCCTATTTTATCATACATCTCCGAGTAACCCATCATTAATAAGGGACTCTAATATCTTCCCAACCATTGAGGTCAGGCTATCTGGCCTATAGTTTCCTTTCTTCTGCCTCCCTCTCTTCTTGAACAGTGGAGTGACATTTGCAATCTTCCAGCCCCCAGGAACCATTCCAGAATTTAGTAATTCTTGAAAGATAATTAATAATGCCTCCACAATCTCTTCACTGGGGTGTAGTCCATTTGGTCTAGGTGACTAACCTACCTTCAGACCTTTCACCTTCTCATTAGTAATTGTAACTAGCCTATAGTGTAGGGAAGAGAATGGTCATTACCTTATTATTATTTATTTATTTATGGTTTTAATATTGCTATGTTTCTTCACTATTCTTGGTTGGTGTGGCTGTAACAAAACCCAATTTCCCTCGGGATCAATGAAGTCTGTCTGTCTGTAATTGCTTTGGAGCAAGACAATGGTGCACATTGCAGATTTCTGCAGAGCACCAAGAGAAGCACAGCAGTGTATCAGAATTTGCACTTGGTTTGGAATGGGATCTTTCAGTTATTACCAGATTTCTGACTCTGAAAACAGGATTCATATCTTTGGGGATGTGATTATGGAGGAATGCAACCTCAGGCTAAGCACAGTTTGGATTAACTGCTCCACCCTTGAAGGTGATATTTTTCAGCACAGCAAGTAATGAGAATTTACTTTGTATTCCCTTCCACCCCTATGCAATACAATTTTGCTTTAACTTTCATCCTGTATAAAATATTATATTGTTTCACAGACCTTTTGAACAGGAGCCAAGGAGAATATTTTGTTGAATTCATACAGAGAGACCCTTCGTTGGTCAAGGTCGACAAGGATGTTGCGTCCTCGCTGTCGAAGTCAGTACGATATGGAGAGCAATTTGTCGCTCGTGCAGCAACTCCCCCTCTCCACGCAGCTGAAGAATCCAAAGGAACCCCAGAGACCAACACAGCTAATTCAGACACATTAAGCATAAGATAGAAGGTAGGACGGTTAGCGAAGGCCCCTTTCCTTTGTTGTGTATCCTTTTTGTAAAGTGCATTTAGATGCTGGAAAGTGGATGAGAAGTATTGTAGAAGAGCGTCTTTATCTTTCCTCTCTCCCTCTACCAGTGAGGTTCTCCTCTGCATTGAACACATTTACGGTACGTGGAGCACTGCCCCAAGAAAGCTTCATTCATCATTAAAGATATCCTCCAGATTCAGAATCATAAATCAGGTTTATTATCACTGGCAATGTCATGAAATTTGTTGTCTTGTGGCAGCAGTACATTGCAATACATGATAATAAAAACTATATAAATTACAATAAATAGTGTATATAAACTATATAAGTAAGTAGTGTAAAAAGAGAGGGAAAATACTGAGATAGTATTCCTGGGTTCATTGTCCATTCAGAAATCTGATGGTAGAGGGGAAGAAGCTATTCCTAAAAACTTTGAGTGTGTGTCTTCAGGCTCCAATACCTCCTCCTTGATGGTAGCAATGAGAAGAGGGTGATGGGGTTCCTTAATGATGGATGCCACCTTTCTGAGGCATTGCCATCCAGGCCATGCTCTCTCCTCGCTGCTGCCATTGGGAAGGAGGGTACAGGAGCTCCAGGTCCTACACCACTTAGGACCAAAGTCAAGACTTAGGTCAGAACAATTATTCTTCAACCATCAGGCTCTTGAGCATGCATGGATGACTTCACTCATCACATCTCAATGCTATTAAACCTACAGTCTCACTTTCAATTACTTTTTACAATTCACATTTCCAGTTGTATTTGTACAATCTGTCTTGGTTTGAACATTGGCTGTTTGTCAGACATCGTGTATGTATAGTTTTTCATAAAATTCTGTTGTATTTCTTTATTTTCCTGAAAATGCCTGCAAGATCATAAACCTTAAGGTAGAAAATGGAGACACATATGTACGAACTTAGATAATAAATTTGACTGACTTTTCTTCACATATGACTGAATGCTATTGGCAGTTGGTACAATAGCACAGTATTAAATTGACTTTATTTCTTACATGCTTCACATACATGAGGAGTAAAAATCTTTACGTTACATCTCTATCTAAACATGCAATATGCAATCGTAGTAATTTATAATAAATAGAACAGTCAATGTAACATAGAAATACACTCAAATCAGCGTGAGTTAATCAGTCTGATGGCCTGGTGGAAGAAGCTGTCCCGGAGCCTGTTGGTCCTGGCTTTTATGCTGCGGTACCGTTTCCCGGATGGTAGCAGCTGGAATAGATTGTGGTTGGGGTGACTCGGGTTCCCAATGATCCTTCAAGCCCTTTACTGTATTGTTGCTCTAAGAACCCGGACTAAAAATAAGGAGCTATATTGTGTAGCCTGGGGAAAAATACACATGCAGGACAACAAGACTTTTTGGGTCTTAAATTCCTTTATCTATTTTAGATGTTTTATTACAGAAAGAGGGTATCAAAATAAAAAAGCAGTTCCTGCTATTACAATCCTAGCTTAACTTCAGACCACATCCTTGTTACGTATGTAGTATGAAAATAACTAAAACAAAATCTACAAAACCAATATGGTAGTGTCAAATCTAAAAAAAAATACAAGCAACGGTAGAATCCCACCAACCCTGTACCTTATACACAACATCAAAAATATGAATAAATGCATCTCATCTCAACTAAGAGATATATTTACATTTGGAACACACGCACTTAACTTCCAAACACACAAGGGCTAGACCTTGAAACAAATTTTCCTCACTCACACTACGTGAACAGAGATTAACACATTCACATCATTCTGTTACATTCACATTCAGTCATGAGACAATAAGGAAAGACGAATAAACTTTTACAACGTATTGTCTTGTAATTGAATTACTGAAAAAACTAACCTAGTAGGACAATTAAGGAACTTCGCAATCACACTATCCAGAGCTAATCAATTTACTTGTGAAATTCTATCATCCAATTGTAAAACACGTCAAATTACTGATATTCTAGATTTACAAACAAGTATAAATGAACTTACATGGATATTATCAAACGTTATTCACCATTCCTCACCAAACCTGGGAAAAGCATTTGAGCGTCGTCCTTTCTAGAACATGGCAACTCTTCGTTCTACTCCACCCATGCAAAATGACATCACCATTTTCTCTTAAAGGCACAGGCAGCTATTTTAGCATTACCAAGGTGAATATACAAGTACACTTTAACAATAAAAAAAAGATATTCAATGGTCACCTGGTTACATACTGTATATGTTGGAAGATGTCCGCAGTGCTGCAGAATTTAAATTCAATTAATGAAAATTTGTTCTTGCTTATGGTGACAATGAATCTACCACTTTATTATAAAAGCACAATATTACCTAACATCCTTTAGGTCAGTGAATCCTTGGATTGTCTTGGGTCCAAGGCCATAAACCCCTCAAAGTTAACATGCAAGTTGATGGTGTATAAGAGGTGTATAAAATACAAGGAGTCATGCAGAGAGTGGACCACCAGTGTATTTTACCAAATGGCAATGGCCAATATCAGAGGATATAATTGGAAAAAAAATATAGAGGAGAGGTCAGAGGTAGGGCTTCTTTTAGCAGTGAGTGGTAAGTGCATGAAACACAGTGCCAGGGGTGATGGTAGAGGCAGATACATTAAGGACCTTTAAGAGACTCTTGGATAGCCACATGGATGATAGATTGAGGAACGACAGCACAGGCGTGTGGACATCAGCAAGTTAGACTGATGGGAAGAGTATAAAAAGAAGACGGCTTTACAGAGCAGGCATTGGAGTAGAGGGAGGCAGAGTAGGAGGACTTTGGCTCAATGGGGCTTCGGCGATACTGGGTCGAGGCGCGGTAACGTACTTGTGAAGAATGGGAATAAGAAGTATGTCTGTGAGGCCAGTGTTCTACACTAGATGTCAGATGTGGGATGTCCAGGAGACTCCCAGCCTCCCACTCGGCCACATCTCCACCAGGTGTGTGGAGCTGTAGCTCCTTAGGGAACTGGAGATGCAGTCAGACAATTTTTGTCTGGTCGGGGAGAGCGAAGAGGTGATAAAGAGGAGCTATAGGCAAGTAGCCACACTGGGGCCTCAAGGGACAGATAGAAACATAAAAGCCTACAGCACAATACAGGCCCTTCAGCCCACAATGCTGCACCGAATATGTACTTCCTTTAGAAATGACCTAGGGTTACCCATAGCCCTCTATTTTCCTAAACTCCATGTACAAACGTACGTACCTATCCAGGAGTCTCTTAAAAGACCCTATTGTATCTGCCTCCACCACCATCGCTGGCAGCCCATTCCACGCACTCACCACTCTCTGCATAAAAATACTTACCCCTGACATCTCCTCTGTACCTTCTTCCCAGCACCTTAAACCTGTGCCCTCTTGTGGCAACTATTTCAGCCCTGGGAAAAAGCCTCTGACTGTCCACACGATCAATGCCTCTCATCATCTTGTACACCTCTATCAGGTCACCTCTCTTCCTCTGTCACTCCAAGGAGAACAGGCCAAGTTCACTCAACCTATTCTCATAAGGCATGCTCCCCAATCCAGGCAACATCCTTGTAAAACTCCTCTGCACCCTTTCTATGGTTTCCACATCCTTCCTGTAGTGAGGTGACCAGAACTGAGCACAGTACTCCAAGTGGGGTCTGACCAGGGTCCTACATAGCTGCAACATTACCTCTCAGCTCTTAAACAATCCCACAGTTGATGAAGGCCAATGCACCGTGTGACTTATTAACCACAGAGTCAACCTGCACAGTAGCTTTGAGTGTCCTATGGACTCTGATCCCAAGATCCCTCTGATCCTCCACACTGCCAAGAGTCTTACCATTAATAATATATTCTGCCATCATATTTGACCTAGCAAAATGAACCTCCTCATCTTATCTGGGTTGAACTCCTTCTCAGCCCAGTATTCATTAAGTACCTCCGCTATCTCCTCCTCTGACAGGAACCAGAGGAGATAGCAGAGATACTTAATAAATACTTTGCTTTGGTATTCACTACCTTGGCGATTGTAAAGATGACTTACAGCTGACTGAAAAGATTGAGAATATAGATGTTAAGAAAGAGGATGTGCTGGAGCTTTTGGAAAGCATCAAGTTGGATAAGTCGCTGGTACTGGATGAGATGTATCCCAAGCTACTGTGGGAGGCGAGGGAGGAGATTGCTGAGCCTCTGGCGATGATCTTTTCATCATCAATGGGGACGGGAGAGGTTCCGGAGGATTGGAGGGTTGCAGATGTTGTTCCCTTATTCAAGAAAGTGAGTAGAGATAGCCCAGGAAATTATAGACCAGTGAGTCTTACTTCAGTGGTTAGTAAGTTGATGGAGAAGATCCTGAGAGGCAGGATTTATGAACATTTGAAGAGGCATAATATGATTAGGAATAGCCAGCATGGCTTTGTCAAGGGCAGGTCATGCCTTACAAGCCTGATTGAATTTTCTGAGGATGTGGCTAAACACATTGATGAAGGTAGAGCAGTAGACAGACAGACAGACAGACAGATAGACATACTTTATTGATCCTGAGGGAAATTGGGTTTCGTTACAGTCGCACCAACCAAGGATAGTGTAGAAATATAGCAATATAAAACCATAAATAATTAAGTAATAATAAGTAAATTATGCCAAGTCCAGGACCAGCCTATTGGCTCAGGGTGTCTGACACTCCGAGGGAGGAGTTGTAAAGTTTGATGGCCACAGGCAGGAATGACTTCCTATGACGCTCAGTGTTGCATCTCGGTGGAATGAGTCTCTGGCTGAATGTACTCCTGTGCCTAACCAGTACATTATGGAGAGGATTGGAGTCATTGTCCAAGATAGTATGCAACTTGGACAGCATCCTCTTTTCAGACACCACCGTCAGAGAGTCCAGTTCCACCCCCACAACATCACTGGCCTTACGAATGAGTTTGTTGATTCTGTTGGTGTCTGCTACCCTCAGCCTGCTGCCCCAGCACACAACAGCAAACATGATAGCACTGGCCACACAGACTCGTAGAACATCCTCAGCATCGTCCGGCAGATGTTAAAGGACCTCAGTCTCCTCAGGAAGTAGAGACGGCTCTGACCCTTCTTGTAGACAGCCTCAGTGTTCTTTGACCAGTCCAGTTTATTGTCCATTCGTATCCCCAGGTATTTGTAATCCTCCACTATGTCCTCACTGACCCCTTGGATGGAAACAGGTGTCACCAGTGCCTTAGCCCTCCTCAGGTCCACCACCAGCTCCTTAGTCTTTTTCACATTAAGCTGCAGATGATTCTGCTTGCACCATGTGACAAAGTTTCCCACCGTAGCCCTGTACTCAGCCTGATCTCCCTTGCTGATGCATCCAACTATGGCTGAGTCATCAGAAAACTTCTGAAGATGGCAAGACCCTGTGCAGTAGTTGAAGTCCGAGGTGTAGTTTGTGAAGAGAAAGGGAGACAGGACAGTCCCCTGTGGAGCCCCAGTGCTGCTGACCACTCTGTCTGACACACAGTATTGCAAGCGCACGTACTGTGGTCTGCCAGTCAGGTAATCAATAATCCATGACACTAGGGAAGCATCCACCTGCATCACTGTCAGCTTCTCACCCAGCAGAGCAGGGCGGATGGTGTTAAAACGCACTGGAGAAGTAAAAAAACATGACCCTCACAGTGCTTGCCGGCTTGTCCAGGTGGGCGTAGACACGGTTCAGCAGGTAGACGATGGCATCCTCAACTCCTAGTCGGGGCTGATAGGCGAACTGGAGGGGGTCTAAGTGTGGCCTAACCACAGGCCGGAGCTGATCTAGAACAAGTCTCTCCAGGGTCTTCATGATGTGGGAGGTCAATGCCACCAGTCTGTAGTCAATGGAGCCACTGGGGTGCGGCGTCTTCAGTACAGGAACGAGGCAGGATGTCTTCCACAGCACAGGAACACTCTGGAGACTCAGGCTCAGGTTGAAGACATGGTGAAGTACTCCACATAGCTGGGGGGCACAGGCTTTGAGCACCCTGGAGCTGACACCATCCGGGCCTGCAGACTTGCTTGGGTGGAGACGTTTCAGCTGTCTTCTCACCTGTTCAGCTGTGAAGCCCACCGTGGTGGTTTCAGGTGGGGGAGGGGTGTAGTCATGAGAGCAGAGTGGGGGGCCGTGAGGAGGGGTAGGAGGGGAGAGTGGAATATGTGTTGGTTGGGGGCCGACAACAGATGAATCATGTGGGGGATGGGCAGGGGCCACAGTGTCAAATCTTTTGAAGACAAGGTTAAGTTCGTTGGCCCTGTCCACACTGCCTTCAGCTCCTCTGTTGCTAGTTTGCCAGAACCCAGTGATGGTCCTCATCCCACTCCAGACCTCTCTCATGTTGTTCTGCTGGAGTTTCCACTCAAGCTTCCTCCTATACCTGTCATTAGCCTCTCTGATCTTGGCTTTCAGGTCCGTCTGTATTGTCCTCTGATGTAGTTAGTGTGTATGGATTTCAGCAAGCATTTGTTAAGGTACCCCATGCAAGGCTTATTGAGAAAGTAAGGAGGCATGGGATCCAAGGGGACATTGCTTTGTGGATCCAGAACTGGCTTGCCCACAGAAGGCAGAGTGGTTGTAGACGGGTCATATTCTGCATGGAGGCCGGTCACCAGTGGTGTGCCTCAGGGATCTGTTCTGGGACCCCTACTCTTTGTGATTTTTATAAATGACCTGGATGAGGAAGTGGGGGGGATGGGTTAGTAAATTTGCTAATGACAAAAAGGTTGGGGGTGTTGTGGATAGTGTGGAGGGCTGTCAAAGGTTACAGCGAAACATTGATAGGATGCAAAACTGGCTGAGAAGTGGCAGATGGAGTTCAACCCAGGTAAGTGTGAAGTAGTTCATTTTGGTAGGTCAAATATGATGGCGTCTTGGGGTCTGTGTTCATAGGATGCTCACAGCTGTTGCGCAGGTTGACTCTGTGGTTAAGAAGGCATATGGTGCCTTGGCCTTCATTAACTGTGGGACTGAGTCAAGAACTGAGAGGTAATGTTACAGCTGTATAGAACCCTGGCCAGACCCCACTTGGAGTACTGTGCTCAATTCTGATCACCTTACTACAGGAAAGATGTGGAAACTATAGAAATGGTGAAGAGGTGGCTTACAAGGATGTTGCCTGGATTGGGGAGTATTCCTTACGAGAATAGGATAAGTGAACTCGGCCTTTTCTCCTTGGAGCAATGGAGGATGAAAGGTGACTTGATAGAGGTGTATAAGATGATGAGAGGCATTGATTGTGTGGATAGTCAGATGCTATTTCCCAGGGCTGAAATGTCTAAGCTGTCCTGATGTAGGTACAGAGGTGATGTCGGGGGTAAGTTTTTTATGCAGAGAGTGGTGAGTGCGTGGAATAGGCTGCCGGCGACTGTGGTGGAGGTGGATACGATAGGGTCTTTTAAGAGGCTCCTGGATAGGTACAAGGAGCTTAGAAAAATAGAGGGATATGCTAACCCTAGATGATTTTTAAAGTAAGTACACGTTTGGCACAGCATTGTGGGCTGAAGGGCCTGTATTGTGCTGTAGGTTTTCTATGTTGTATGTTCTATGCAGGAGGAGAGGGTTGGGTTGATCTTAAGGTAGGTTTAAAAAGTACATGTTTGGTACAAAATTGTGGGCAAAAGGGCCTCTCTGTTCTACATTCTGTGTTCTAGTTCCAATCTACATGTTTATCTTGTCTGACTTGAGATTTCTGGCATCACCTTAAATGGAAGAAGGCCTTTTATTCACTTGTTCCTTCTCCACCACTCAGTGATCACAACCAGCCTCCTACCTCAGCGTCTCTTCCCTGCACGAATGAGAACAAAGCCGACTACTTGCCTTTCAACTCTCCATGCATATCAGAGGCAAGTGAGCATGAATGAATGCTGGTGGGATAGTCCACAGCTAAAGCGATGACTCACAGAGAGGGTTTAGGTCAATTTGCATTTTGAAATCTGTAAATTATGCCACATTCTGTGCTTTCAAATAATTTCGTGGTTTCTAATAACTTTTCTTGAAGCAAGTCTTCTGCGAGTCCTCTGTAAGGACTTGCTACAAGAAAAGATGTGTGGACACTGGAGAGGGTCCAGTGGAGCTTCAGCAGAATGATTTCGAAAATGAAAATATGAGAAGTATTTGATAACTCTGAGCCTATAATCACTGGATTTTAGAAGAACGAAGGGGGATCTCTTTGAAACCTATTGAACATTGCAAGACCTGGACAGAGTGGATGTGGAGAGGATGTTTCCTGCAGTGGGTGAATCTCGGACCAGAAGGCATAGCATCAGAATAGAGAGACATCTCTTTAGAACAGATATGATGAAGAATTTCTTCAATGAGAGAGTAATGCGCCATTGTATGAGGTGGTTAGTGCTATGCCATTACAGCTTGGGGCATTCAGGTGTTCTGGTGCTATTCTGTAAGGAGCTTGTATGTTCTCCCTGTGGAATGCGTGGGTTTTCCCCAGCTCTCCGCTTTCCACAAGGATTACTCTCTCCATGACTCCCTCATCCACTCATCCCTCCCCACTGATCTTCCTCCACGCACTTATCCCTGCAAGTGGAATACCATAAGATAAGATACGATATAGGAGCAGAAGTAGGCCATTTGGGTCATCGAGTCTCCTCCGCCATTCAATCATGGGCTGATCCAATTCTCACTCCCCTGCCTTCTCCCCATACCCTTTGCTGCCCTGGCTAATTAAGAACCTATCTATCTCTACCTTAAATATATCGAACGTCTTGGCTTCCACAGCTGCTCGGCAACAAATTCCACAGATTTATCACACTCTGACTAAAGTAATTTCTCTGCATTTCTGTTCTAAATGGACGTCTTTTAATTTTGAAGTAGTGCCCTCTTGTCCTAGACTCCCCTACCATGGGAAATAACTTTGCCTTATCTAATCTGTTCAGGCCTTTTAACATTTGGAATGATTCTATGAGATCCCCCCTCATTCTCCTGAACTCCAGGGAATACAGCCCAAGAGCTGCCAGATGTTCCTCATTCAGGACTAAAATCAGGTTTATTATCACTGGCATGTGACATGAAATTTGTTAACTTAGCAGCAGCAGTTCAATGCAATACATAATATAGCAGAGAGAGAAAAATAAATAAATAAAATAAAACATAATAATAAATAAACAAGTAAATTACACATATTGAATAGATTATTACAAAATGCACAAAAACAGAAATACTGTATATTAAAAAAGTGAGGTACTGTCCAAAGCTTCAAAGTCCATTTAGGAATCGGATGGCAGAGGGGAAGAAACTGTTCCTGAATCGCTGAGTGTGTGCCTTCAGGCTTCTGTACCTCCTACCTGATGGTAACAGTGAAAAAGGGCATGTCCTGGGTGGTGGACGTCCTGAATAATGGATCTGCCTTTCTGAGACACCACTCACTAAAGATGTCCTGGGTACTTTGTAGGCCAGTGCCCAAGATGGAGCTGACTAGATTTTCAATCTTCTACAGCTTCTTTCTGTCTTGTGCAGTAGCCCCTCCATACCAGACAGTGATGCAGCCTGTCAGAATGCTCTCCACAGTACAACTATAGAAGTTTTTGATTGTATTTGTTGACATGCCAAATCGCTTCAACCTCCTAATAAAGTACAGCCGTTGTCTTGCAACCCTTTCATTCCTGGAATCATTCTCGTGAATTCTTCTCTTTTTCTCTCTCCCTCTCCAATGTCAGTATATCCTTTCTAAAATAAGGAGCCCAAAACTGCACACAATACTCCATGTGTTGTCTCACGAATGCCTTATAAAGCCTCAACATCACATCCCTGCTCTTATATTCTATACCTCTAGAAAGGAATGAAAAAATTGCATTTGCCTTCTTCTCCACCGACTCAACCTGGAGGTTAACCTTTAGGGTATCCTGCACAAGGACTCCCAAGTCCCTTTGCATCTCTGCATTTCTCTCCCCATCTAAATAATGGTCTGCCCATTTATTTCTTCTATCAAAGTGCATAATCATACACTTTCCAAAATTGTATTTCATTTGCCACTTCTTTGCTCATTCCACTAAACGACCTAAATCTCTTGGCAGGCTCTCTGTTTCCTCAACACTACCTGCTACTCCACCCATCTTTGTATCATTGGCAAATTTAGCCACAAATCCATTAATCTCATCGTCCAAATCATTGACATACATCGTAAAAAGCAACAGTCCCAACACTGACCCCTGTGTAACTCCACTGGTAACCAGCAGCCAGCCAGAATAGGATCCCTTTATTCCCACTCTCTGTTTGCTGCTGATCAGCCAATGATCCACTCACGTAGTAACTTCCCTGTAATTCCATGGGCTCTTATCTTGCTAAGCAGCCTCATGTGCGGCACCTTGTTAAAAGACTTCTGAAAATCCAAGTACACCACGTCTACTGCATCTCCTTTGTCTACCCTACTTGTAATTTCCTCAAAAAATTGCAGTGGGTTTGTCAGGTAGAATTTTCCTTTCGGGAAACCATGCTGGCTTTGGCCTGTCTTGTCATGTGCCTCCAGGTACTCATTAATCTCACCCCTACAACCGATTCCAATAACTTCACAACCACTGATGTCAGGCTCATCTGCTCATTCACCTCTTCCCTCACCTCCATTCAGGGCCCAAATGGACTTTCCAGGTGAGGCAACACTTCACCTGTGGTCTAACAGGGTCGTCTACTGTATCTGGTGCCCCTAGTGCAGCTTCCTCTATATTGGTGAGGTCCACTATAGATTGGGAGACCTCATTCTCGAGAACTTTTGCTCTGTTCCCAACAAGCAGGATTTCCCATTGGCCTACCATTTTAATTCCTGTCTCCATTTCCATTCCAGCATGTCATTGAGGGGTCTCTTCTATTGCTAAGATGAAGCCACTCTCAGGGTGGAGGAGCAACACATGTTCCATCTGGGTAGCCTCCAACCTGATGGCATGAAAATTGATTTCTTGAACTTGCAGTAATTTCTCCCCTCTCCTCTTTTCTCTTTTTCTATTTCCCATTCTGGCCTCCCTTTCAATGCTTTTCTTCTCCTCACCTGCCTGTCACCTCCCTCTGGTGCCCCTCCTCCTTCCCTTTCTCTCATAGTCACTCTCCACTCCAATCAGATTCCTTCTTCTTCAGCCCTTCAACTTCTCCACCAATCCCCCCCCTCCCACCCACCTAACTTCCCCCTTACCTGGCTTCACCTATCACCTTCTAGCTTGTAATCTTTCCCACCCCCCCCACCTTCTTATTCTGGTATTTTCCCCCTCTTTCCAGTCCCGATGAAGGGACTTGGCCCCAAAACATAGGCTGTTTATTCCAGTCCATAAATGCTGCCTAACCTGATGTGTTCCTCCAGTATCTTATGCGTGATAATAATTGGATTATCTGTTAGTAATGCTGATTTCCACCGGGTAAAAGGAACATTTTCACACAGAAGTTGGTTGTTAAATAGAATGAACTGCCAGAGGAGGTGTTAAAGATAGGTACAATTATGACAGTACCAAGATATTTGGTCAGGTACATGGATGGGAAAGGTTTAGGGACAGAAGATATTCTGCTGATGTTGGAGGAAATTGACAGTTCAGGTAGCATCTATGGAAAGGAACAAACAGTTGATATTTTGGGCCCAGACCTTTTTTTTTGGGATCAGTGGGGAAAGCAGTTGGAGATGGCAGAGGAGAGGGGAAGGGTTGGGGTGTTTAGAAAATGTAAGATGGGAGGAAGATAGAGGTTCTGAGAAATGAAGAGGTGATGGTGGATCCTTAGAAACCTGGGGTTGGTGGGAAATCTTGGGTCTTGGCCTGAAAAGTTGATTGTTTATTCCTTTCCATAGACATTGCTTGACCTGCTGAGCTTCTCCAGCATTTTATAAAGATTACAGGGATATGTGTCAAATGTTGGCAAATGTTAGTTCAAGTAGACAATTTGATTGGCATGGATATGTTGATTTGAAGGGCCTGTGTAATTCTAAAGCTCTATTTAAGGGTTGAGTGTTAGAAGATCAAAGATGATGATCTCTAATGATGAAGGCAGGGCTGCATTTTAAGTGCCCCATTTGAAAAGCAGCGGCCTTGATGATTTAACACCTCCTCAGCACTGCTCTAATTTACCAGCTCAGATTTTCTGTCAACTGGGGCTTGAGTCTACAAGGTGTCCCAACTGACCAGGAGAGTGTGGACATGGAGGAGCACTCTGTATCCCAGAGTTTGGAGACATGAATTACTGAGGTCATATCAGGTGCATCAGTCTCTTTTCAGTAAAAACTCTTGTAACGTCAGTTAGTTCAAAGTGCATTGACAAAGTGCTGTGTATTGAGTGGTGGTGGAGGGTGGAGGAATGGGCTGGTGTAAGCAGATATCATGGAATTGCAGGCATTAGGAATGATAGATAGATAGATAGATAGATAGATAGATAGATACTTTATTCATCCCCATGGGGAAATTCAACTTTTTTCCAATGTCCCATACACTTGTTGTAGCAAAACTAATTACATACAATACTTAACTCAGTAAGAAAATATGATATGCATCTAAATCACTATCTCAAAAAGCATTAATAATAGCTTTTAAAAAGTTCTTAAGTCCTGGCGGTAGAATTGTAAAGCCTAATGGCATTGGGGAGTATTGACCTCTTCATCCTGTCTGAGGAGCATTGCATCAATAGTAACCTGTCGCTGAAACTGCTTCTCTGTCTCTGGATGGTGCTATGTAGAGGATGTTCAGAGTTTTCCATAATTGACCGTAGCCTACTCAGCGCCCTTCGCTCAGCTACCGATGTTAAACTCTCCAGTACTTTGCCCACGACAGAGCCCGCCTTCCTTACCAGCTTATTAAGACGTGAGGCGTCCCTCTTCTTAATGCTTCCTCCCCAACACGCCACCACAAAGAAGAGGGTGCTCTCCACAACTGACCTATAGAACATCTTCAGCATCTCACTACAGACATTGAATGACGCCAACCTTCTAAGGAAGTACAGTCGACTCTGTGCCTTCCTGAACAAGGCATCTGTGTTGGCAGTCCAGTCTAGCTTCTCATCTAACTGTACTCCCAGATACTTGTAGGTCTTAACCTGCTCCACACATTCTCCATTAATGATCACTGGCTCCATATGAGGCCTAGATCTCCTAAAGTCCACCACCATCTCCTTGGTCTTGGTGATATTGAGACGCAGGTAGTTTGAGTTGCACCATATCACAAAGTCATGTATCAGTTTCCTATACTCCTCCTCCTGTCCATTCCTGACACACCCCACTATGGCCGTGTCATCAGCGAACTTCTGCACATGGCAGGACTCCGAGTTATATTGGAAGTCTGATGTGTACAGGGTGAACAGGACCGGAGAGAGTACGGTTCCCTGCGGCGCTCCTGTGCTGCTGACCACCGTGTCAGACCTACAGTCTCCCAACCGCACATACTGAGGTCTATCTGTCAAGTAGTCCACTATCCAATCCACCATGTGAGAGTCTACTCCCATCTCCGTTAGTTTGTGCCTTAAGATCTTGGGCTGGATGGTGTTAAAGGCACTAGAGAAGTCAAGGAATGTAATCCTCACAGCACAACTGACCCCATCTAGGTGAGAGAGTGATTTGTGCAGCAAATACGTGATAGCATCCTCCACTCCCACCTTCTCCTTATACGCAAACTGAAGAGGATCCTGGGCGTGCCTGGTTTGTGGCCTCAGATTCTGTATTATCAGCCGCTCCATGGTCTTCATCACGTGCGACGTCAAGGCAACAGGTCTGAAGTCATTCAACTCCTTTGGTTGTGGTTTCTTCGGACAGATCTTCGGTTGTGATCCTTGGGACAGAGCTGAGTATAGTTATAAATCTTGCTAGCATGAAGTTCAAATAGTGCAGGATAAACAACAGGTCTGCTTTACTACCAGCCACACACACAAGGTAACAAGATCACAAGGGTTGTCTGGTCATCCTGTATCTAGAACAAATAGGGCAAAGTCTTGTTGAATGGCATGAACCTCACGGGGGGGGGAGGGTGGTGGGGGTGGGGGTTAGATATCAATATTCCTTTTTATTCCTTATAAAATACATCCAGGATGTTGGCAGAAATGGCAGGTCTTGCAAGACATGTAAATCACTCTAACCCGAGGCTTCTGAATAAATATACTTCAGATAAACATATGAGAGCTCACCTGGAGCCATGCCGGTTGGTGAAATGGAGTGGTGCAAGCTCTTTTAGGGCAGCCCATCCCTTCAGTTCAGATGGAATGAAGGATGTAATGGTAAATTATTGTCTCCAGGAGCTGTAACATCAGAGTGATGCAAAGATTAGTAAAATATTGGCAGCAACATTCAGGTCACCATAATTGAGGTCAAGAGTTACATAGAATAGGGAATCCATTTCTGTTGAATTTAGAGCATAGAACATAAAACACTAACTTACAGTACAGGTCCTTTGGCCTACAATGTTGTACTGATTTTTTAATCTACTCTAAGATCAATCTAACCCTTCCCTACATTTTTCTTCCATGGCCCTATCTAAGAGTTGCTTAAGCGTCCCTAATGTTAATAGAAGATCTGCAACCTTATTCATTCTGGCTCTCTTGTAACTCCAGACCACCAATGTGGTTAATTCCTCATAGAACAATAAAGCTTGGAAAGAACCTCGTCCAACTCATCCATCCCCTGCAAGGTGCTCACCGAAGCTCATCTTACCAACCTGCATTTGATCTGTGTTCTCCTATCTTTCCAATCCATGCACTTATCTAAATGTCTGTTAAATGTCATTTTTGTACCGACATTGTTTATAGCTTGCTCTGTAGACCCACCACACTCTGTATTGAAGAAGTTGCCCCTCAACTCCCTTTTTCAATATTTCCTTAATCACATTAAGCCCATACTCTCTAGTTTTAGACTCCCCACCCTGAAAGAAAGACTAACCATCCACTTTATCTATGCTCATCACATTTCTGTAAACCTCAGTCAGGTCACCCCTTAGCCTCCCACTCAGGGAAGAGAGCCTATATATTCTCTCATTACAGCTTAAGTCCTCTAGTTCCAACAAAATCCTTGTGAATTTCCATGCCATCTCCAGATTTATCACATCCTATAGAAAGGCGACCATAACTCCATTCAATCGTCCACGTGCGGTTTCATCAATGCTGAATTATGTCTGAACTCTTGTACTCAGTGCCCCGTCTGATGAAGGGAAGCATGCTATATTTCTTCATCACTACACTATCTATTTGTGTAGCTGATGTCAGTGAACTTGCACCCCTAGGTCTCTCTATTCTACAATACTCTACGATTCACTGTTTATGCCCTTTCCTGTTTAACTTTCCAAAATGCATGACCTCTACTTGTCAGAGTTAAATTCCATCTGCATTCTTTTTCCCACTTCCCTGTTGGATCTAGATACAGTTGTAACCTTCGATGACCCTTTTCACTGTCTATGACACAATCAGTTTTTGGTGTCACTCACAGATCTACTAATCATACAACTTACAGTACTGTGCAGAAGTCTTAGGAACATATATGTAGCTAAGAATTTTGCACAGATATAAACCCGATACTGATATTGTGGACTGAGAGCGAGAGGGGAATCCTGGTTGGGAAAAGGGGACGGAAGAGGGGAGGGAGCAGGGAGCAGCAGGGAGACATTCTGTAATGATCAATAAACCAATTGTTTGGAATCAAGAAGCAAAATCAGAATCAGGTTTATTATCATTGGCACGCGTTGTGAAATTTGTTAACTTAGCAGCAACAGTACAATGCAGTATATAATAATATGGAAAGAAAAAAGAAACAAATAAGAAAGTCAGTAACAGTATATGTAGATATAGAATAGGTTAAGATAGTACGAAAATAGAAAAAATATGTAAAGTGAGGTATTGTTCATGGGTTCAATGTCCATTTAGGAATCAGATGGCAGAAGGGAAGAAGCTGTTACTGAATCACTGAATCTTTGGCTTCTGTACCTCCTTCCTGATGGTGACAATGAGAAGAGGGCATGCCCTGCATGAAAGGGGTCCTTAATAGAGGACGCTGCTTTCTGAGGCACCGCTTCTTGAAGATGTCCTGGGTACGACAGAGGTGAGTACCCAAGATGGAGCTGAGCAATTTTACGGCTTTCTGCAGCTTCTTTTGATCTGGTGAAGTAGCCAGCTCTGTACCAGACAGTGATACAGCTTGTCAGAATGCTCTCTACTGTAAATCTATAGAAATCTTTGTGTGTTTTAATTCACAAAACCAAATTGCTTCAAACTCCTTAGGAAGTATAGGCATGGGCACTGCCTTCTTTGTAGATGCATCGATATCTTGTGACCAGATTAGTTCCCCAGAGAACTTGACACTCAGGAGCTTGAAATTGCTCACTCTCTCCATTTCTGATCCCTCTAAGAGGATTGGTTTGTGTTCCCTCTTCTTACCCTTCTTGAAGTCCACAATCAGTTCTTTTGTCTTACTGACATTGAGTGCAAGGTTGTTACAGTGGCACCAATCAATTAGCTGGTATAACCCTATAACAATTACAGCACGGAAACAAGCCATCTTGGCCCTTCTAGTCCGTGCCAAACGCTTACTCTCACCTAGTCCCACCGACCTGCACTCAGCCCATAATCCTCCATTCCTTTCCTGTCCATGTATCTATCCAACTTTTTTTTAAATGACAATATCGAACCAGTCTCTACCACTTCTACTGGAAGCTTGTTCCACACAGCTACCACTCTCTGAGTAAAGAAGCTCCCCCTCGTGTTACCCCTAAACTTTTGCCCCTTAACTCTCAACTAATGTCCTCTTGTTTGAATCTCCCCTACTCTCAATGGAAAAAGCCTATCCACATCAAATCTATCTATCCTCCTCATAATTTTAAATACTTCTATCAAGTCTCCCCTCAAACTTCTATGCTCCAAAGAATAAAGACATAACTTGTTCAACCTTTCTTTGTAACTTAGGTGCTGAAACCTGGGTAACATTCTAGTAAATCTCCTCTGTACTCTATTTTGTTGACATCTTTCCTATAATTCAGTGACCAAAACTGTACACAATACTCCAAATTTGGCCTCACCAATGCCTTGTACAATTTTAACATTACATCCCAACTCCTATACTCAATGCTCTGATTTATAAAGGCCAGCATACCAAAAGCTTTCTTCACCACCCTATCCACATGAGATTCCACCTTCAGGAAACTATGCACCATTATTCTTAGATCACTCTGTTCTACTGCATTCCTCAGTGCCCTACCATTTATCACGTATGTCCTATTTTGATCAGTCCTACCAAAGTGTAGCACCTCACAATTATCAGCATTAAACTCCATCTGCCGTCTTTCAGCTCACTTTTCTAACTGGCCTAAATCTCTCGGCAAGCTTTGAAAACCTACTTCATTATCTACAATGCCACCTATCTTTGTAACATCTACATACTTACTAATCCAATTTACCACCCCATCATCTAGTTCATTAATGTATATGACAAACAACATTGGACCCAGTACAGATCCCTGAGGCACACCACTAGTCACCGGCCTCCAACCTGACAAACAGTTATCCACTGTTACTCTCTGGCATCTCCCATCCAGTCACTGTTGAATCCATTTTACTACTTCAATATTAATACCTAACGATTGAACCTTCCTAACTAACCTTCCCTGTGGAACCTTGTCAAAGGCCTTACTGAAGTCCATATAGACAAGATCCACTGCTTTACCCTCATCAACTTTCCTCGTAACCTCTTCAAAAAATTCAATAAGATTTGTCAAACATGACCTTCCACGCACAAATCCATGTTGACTGTTCCTAATCAGACCCTGTCTATTATATTATAAGGTATTTATATATACCTTCTCTAAGAATACTTTCCATTAATTTACCCACCACTGACGTCAAACTTACAGGCCAATGATTGCTAGGTTTACTCTTAGAACCCTTTATAAATAATGGAACCACATGAGTAATACACCAATCCTCCGGCACCATCCCCGTTTCTAATGACATTTGAAATATTTCTGTCAGAGCCCCTGCTATTTCTACACTAACTTCCCTCAAGGTCGTAGGAAATATCCTGTCAGGACCCGGAGACTTATTCCTTAAATATTCTTTAAAAGCAACAGTACTTCCTCTTCTTTAATCATCATAGATTCCATAACTACCCTACTTGTTTCCCTTACCTTACACAATCCAATATCCTTCTCCTTAGTGAATACCGAAGAAAAGAAATTGTTCAAAATATCCCCCATCTCTTTTGGCTCCACACATAGATGTCCACTCTGAGTCTCTAAGGGACCAATTTTATCCCTCACTATCCTTTTGTTATTAATATAACTGTAGAAACCCTTTGGGTTTATTTTCACCTTACTTGCCAAAGCAATCTCATATCTTCTTAGCAAACACGAGGAAATCTGCAGATGCTGGAAATTCAAGCAACACACACAAAATGTTTGTAGAACACAGCAGGCCAGGCAGCATCTATAGGGAGAAGCACTGTCGATGTTTCGGGCTGAGACCCTTCATCAGGCCTCATATCTTCTTTGAGAATTTTTAATTTCTTTCTTAAGATTCTTTTTACATTCTTTATATTCCTCGAGCACCTCATTTACTCCATGCTGCCCATGTTTATTGTAGATCTCTCTCTTTTTCTGAACCAAGTTTCCAACATCCCTTGAAAACCATGGCTCTCTCATACTTTTAACCTTTCCTTTCAACCTAACACGAACATAAAGATTCTGTACACTCAAAATGTCACTTTAAGTGACCTTCATTTATCTATTACATCCTTCCCATAAAACAAATTGTCCCAATCCACTCCTTCTAAGTCCTTTTGCATCTCCTCAAAGTTAGCCTTTCTCCAATCAAAAATCTCAACCCTGGGTCCAGTCCTATCCTTCTCCATAATTATATTGAAACTAATGGCATTGTGATCACCGGTCCTGAAGTGCTCCCCAACACATACCTCCGTCACCTGACCTACCGGTAACTCATTCCCTAACAGGAGATCCAACACTGCCCCTTCTCTAGTTGGTACCTCTATGTATTGATGCAAAAAACTATCCTGCACACATTTTACAAACTTCAAACCATCCAGCCCTTTTACAGAATGGGCTTCCCAGTCTATGTGTGGAAAATTAAAATCTCCCACAATCACAACTTCGTGCTTACTACAAATATCTGCTATCTCCTTACACATTTGCTCCTCCAATTCTCGCTCCCATTAGGTGGTCTATAATACAACCCTATAAGTGTTACTACACCTTTCCCATTCCTCAATTCCACTCAAATAGTCTCCCTAGACGAGCCCTCTAATCTATCCTGCCAAAGCACCGCTGTAATATTTTCTCTGACAAGCAAAGCAACACCTTCCCCTCTTGCCCCTCCGAATCCAGCACATCTGAAGCAACAAAATCCAGGAATATTTAGTTGCCAATCACACCCCTCCTGCAACCATGTTTCACTAATAGTTACAACATCATATTTCCAGGTATCAATCCATGCTCTAAGCTCATCCACCTTTCTTACAATGCTCCTAGCATTAAAATAGATGCATTTAAGAAATTCTCTTCATTTTACTCTCTGTTTATCCCTAACAGTGCAAACAAAGATAATAATCTTTTTCTTCCTTCTCCCCTACATCTTCGGTCTGAGCACTCCCCTTCTCTATCACCTGCCTATCCTCCCTCACACACTGTCTACTAGCTTTCTCTATTTGTTAACTAACCTCCTCTCTGCTAGTCTCTTCAATTTGATTCCCACCCCACCAACTATTCTAGTTTAAAGTCTCTCCAGTAGCCTTAGCAAATCACCCCGCCAGGATATTGGTCCCCTTAGGATTCAAGTGCAACCCTTCCTTTTTGTACAGGTCACACCTGCCCCAAAAGAGGCCCCAATGATCCAGAAACTTGAATCCCTGCCCCCTGCTCCAATCCCTCAGCCACGTATTCATCCTCCACCTCATTCCATTCCGACTCTCACTGTCGCGTGGCATAGGCAGTAACTCCCGAGATTACTACCTTTGTGGTCCTTCTTCTCAACTCCCTTCCTAACTCCCTATATTCTCCTTTCAGGACCTCTTCCCTTTTCCTACCTATTTCATTGGTACCTATATGTACCACGACCTCTGGCTCCTCACCCTCCCACTTCAGGATATCTTGGACACAATCAGAAACATCCCGGACCCTGGCACCAGGGAGTCAAACTACCATCCGAGTCTCCTGACTGCACCCACAAAATCGCCTATCTGACCCTCTAACTATTGAGTCCCCTATCACTACTGCCTTCCTCTTCCTTTCCCTACCCTTCTGAGCCACAGGGCCAGACTCTGTGCCGGAGGCACGGCCAATGTTGCTTCCCCCAGGTAGGCTATCCCCCCCCAACAGTACTCAAACAGGAGTACTTATTGTCAAGGGGTAGAGCCTCTGGGGTACTCTCTAGTACCTGACTCTTCCCCTTCCCCCTCCTAACTGTGACCCACTTGTCTGTCTCCTGTGGCCCTGGTGTGACCACCTGCCTGTAACTCCTCTCTATCACCTCCTCACTCTCCCTGACCAGACGAAGGTCATCGAGTTGCATCTCCAGTTCCCTAACACGGTCCCTTAGGAGCTGCAGCTCGGTGCACCTGGCGTAGATGTGGACGTCCGGGAGTTCTAGGAGACTCCAGGACCTCCCACATCCGACACCGAGAACAACAAGCTGCCCTCACACTCATAATTCCCCCTTTCCTCAAATAACAAGAAAAATTGAAAATTATACCTACCTTGCCTCTCCTGTTTCCACCTAAGCCTGTTGAGCCAAAGCCCCTAAGCTTTCACTCTGCTCCCGGCTCACTCCGCTGCCCGCTGTACAAGGCTGTGCTCATTTTAAATCTTCCGCGCTTCACTGCCCAATGTCACACGCCTGCGCAGTCCCGCCTCTCTTAACTCCGATGAGAAGAAGAAAAAATTAAAATGGCTCCTGCCACACTCCCGTTCTGATTCTCAGACTTCCTTCTCCAAATTATTTTGCTCCTGTATGCCCTCTCATCTCTGTCTGAGATTCTACCAATAATTGTATCATCAGCAAATTTATGGATGGAATTTGAGTTATACCAGCTACACAGGTACAGGTTAAGAGAAAGTGGAGAAATGGGCTAAGCACACATCCCTGAGGTGCGTCAGTGTTGATAATCAGTGAGGAGAAGATATTATTACCAATCTGCACAGATTGTAGTTTCCGGTTAGGAAGTCGAGGATCCAATTACAGAAGGAGGTACAGAGACCCAAGTTACGTAACTTGTCAACCAGGTTTGTGGGAATGATAGTGTTAAGTGCTGAGCTATAGTCAATTGTTGCCTTTTTGTAACAGGTGGGAATGCCTGTTTGACATTGGTCTGATGTGGAATATACATCACCACCAAAATGATCGCAGAAATCTCTCGCAGCAGTTAGAATAGATGACATCAAATAATCTTGCCTGGTGTTACCTAGGTTTCAGCACCTAGGTTACAGAGAAAGGTTGAACAAGTTAGGTCTTTATTCTTTGGAGCGTAGAAGGTTGAGGGGGGACCTGATAGAGGTATTTAAAATTATGAGGGGGATAGATAGAGTTGACGTTGATAGGTTTTTTCCATTGAGAGTAGGGGAGATTCAAAGATTCCAATAAGAGGACATGGGTTGAGAGTTAGGGGGCAAAAGTTTAGTGGTAACACGAGGGGGAATTTCTTTACTCAGAGAATGGTAGCTGTGTGGAATGAGCTTCAAGTAGAAGTGGCAGAGGCAGGTTCGATATTGTCATTTAAAGTAAAATTGGATAGGTATATGGACAGGAAAGGAATGGAGGGTTATGGGCTGAGTGCAGGTCGGTGGGACTAGGTGAGAGTAAGCATTCGGCATGGACTAGAAGGGCCGAGATGGCCTGTTTCTGTACTGTAATTGTTATATGGTTATATGGTTAGGGCTGGGTGTGTCTTCACCCACACACTCTTGCCCTTGGCTTTCCTTCTCTGCCACCTGTCCCAAACCCCTCCCGTGGCACTTCACCCTCACCATCCTTGCATGTTCTCAACATCCTTTGCTCCCACTAGATTATAAACTCGCTCAGTGACAACAAATACAGTGCTATGCAGAAGTCTTACGCACCCCAGCTATATATATATATATATATATGTACCTGGGACTTTTGCATAGTATTGTATGTTCTCATTCAAATCATTACTAATCAAAAGGATCTTCAGGGGTCATTCATGATTTTCCAATTTACAATCCTCCATTCCCAGCCTCTGATTCCTTCCAGTTTGGCAATTTTGAATCCTATAGCTATCTCACTTAGCTGAGATCTAAGTGATCTTTAAGTGAGATCTTTAGACCATGTGGTCTAAAGTCTTGGAGCGGTCTGCATAATGGGACATTTGTCAAAGGACAAGTAACATTTACCGCCCTCTGCTTGTCAATCCTTTTGGTTACCTTGTCAAAATCTTCATTGAATTTGTGAGACATGCACAAATGCATGCTGATTATCCCCTATCTGTTCTTGTCTTTCCAAATGCTGAGACCGTAGATCCTGTGTCTCAGAATTCCCTCCCAGTAACTTTCCTTGATGTTAGTCCCAATGTCAATAATCAATAAACAAAGCATGATTTATCTTCAGTGAATTAAAGAATAGAATTGTTAAACTACAGAAACAGAAGGAGATTGTTCAGCATTTCATTCCTCTACCAGCTAGAAATAACTTTCTAACCAAAGCACACTGTCTGGATGAAGTTATAGAGAGATAGAGCACAGAAACAGAAGGAGATTGTTCAGCATTTCATTCCTCTACCTGCTAAGAAATAACTTTCGAACCCAAGTCCACTGTCCGGATAAAGTTATAGAGAGATAGATCACAGAAACATGCTCTTCTGCCAATAGAGTCTGTACTGACAATCTACTGCACATTTACACTAATACACTGTATTTGGCCCACTCTTCCTGCATTTTATGAACTCCATCTAGATTCTACCACTTACTAGAGACAATTTTCAGTGGTCAATTTATCTACTAACCTAAATGTCTTTGGATGTGTGGAAGATGGGAGCACTTGGAGGGAACATACAAGGTCACAGGACAAATGTATGTACTCCACACAGACAATACCCAAGGTTAGGATTGAACCCAGGTCTCTGGTGCTGTTAGTTAGCCACTCTACCAGCTGCTCACGGTGTCATTTAAATCATTGAATAGCTTTCTCTGGATTATTTTGGTAAATATGGAAGAGGGATGAATGAGGAGGGAATAAATTCCAACCTTCTTGACTGGAACTTAGTGTATCTGCTGCTGGGCTTCTGCTTAAAGTAACTGGCATTCCCAAGTGAAGGCAATTGATCTTTGATTGATGTGAAGCAAAATAGCTTGTAGGGAAAATATCATTTAATAGCGTTTCCACCAGGTGCCATAACCTTGTCCTACAGAAATGATGAATGATTCTGTGGGATGTTTCAGTGACGAGTTTAACCTCTAAGTACTATATTTATTTTGCAAATTTACTGAGTGTGGAAAGATTTAACGCTGCACAATTATGGCAGAAATAAATTCTATATGGTCCTCCAATACTGGCATCAATCTTAAGTTATAGGGATCAAATTAATAGGGGTGTGAGAGCAGACATTTAGGAGGGGAAGGAAAGATTTATCCTGATTGGATGGTTCTTTCTTGCTGGTCCCAATTCATTATCCTGATGGAGCAGGGTACAGTACTGGCTACTAGAAGGCATGTTCTGATAGACAACCTCAAGAACCAATATTATTTGCCATTTATTTCTTTATTGAGATACAGTGTGAAATAGGCCCTTTGGCCCATGTCACGCTCCAACCCCTGATTTAACTCTAACCTAATATGGGACAATTTACAAAGGCCAATTAACCTAACTGGAACATCTTTGGACAGTGGGAGGAAACCAGAACACTCAGAGAAAACCTGAACGGTCCACAGGGAGGATGTACAGATGGTGTCAGAATTGAACTCTGAACTCTGACAGCCTGAGCTGAAATAGTGTCACGCTAACTGTTACACCATGGTGTAAATGTATGCGAGTGTACTTTTACATGTATTAGGAATTTTGTAAGGTGTATTGGTCAGGGCACAACATGAAACAAAAAATAACATTCAACAATTTCAAATAATAAAAATTTTTAAGAAAGAATTATATATAAATAAAAGTGTAGCAGGAAGCATTGCCAAAGAAGAAAGAATGGAATCCTAATGCTGGGACTGGAAGCAGGATTGGGGTTGAGAGAGCCTTTCAGGCACGTGAGGGAAGGACTGTGGAGGTCTGGGCACTGCTTGGGTGGTCCAGATTAGCATTCCCACTCCTCTCCCTTCCCAAGAGGTCTCAATAGAAATTAATGAATTTTTGTGAAGTTCCTCTGCACAAGGAGAAAGCACGTGCCTTTAATATTAACACAAGAGATACTGCAAAAGCTGGAAATCCAGAGCAATAACACAAACTGCCTCAGGTACACAGCAAGTGAGGCAGCACCTATGGAAAGGAATAAAGAATCAATGTTCTGGCCTGAGTCCATTCATCAGATGTGTGTTGGCCTCTAGTATTTCCTAGTTCATTATGTCACAGTTAAACAACAGCTTTGTTTAGCCGACTTTCTTCGAGAGTAACCGTGAGCTCCAGCTGACCATCGCTCAAACTCCCAATTCCACTCCTGCTCTGCTTTTCTTTCAAACACACGCACCTCAGTCCTTTTGATCCTCAGACCACCCAACCCCTGAAATACATCCTTTCTCCTTCTCCCCTGTTAACCTGCTCCCACCTACACCAGTCCAGCATGGACATGGTTAGAGGTTAGTGAGGCTGAAAGTCCACAGAATTCTATGGTTACTATGGCTTGAACCCTAGAATGTACTACGGCTGAGGCAATACAGCATCCCCACGGTTGGTCCTGCCAATAAGCCAGTGAACCAGCATTCCGCATTACCAATGTCCAACGGGTCCTACAACCAGAAGAAAAGTTCCTGGTAGATGCTTGTCATTTTGTGGTGGTGGGGGAGGGATTGGGCAGTGGGTTGGTGGAGTTAGATTCCAGTGATTTTGCAATCCAAAAGTTCTTCAGAAGTCAAGAATGAGGCATAAAACTTATTGCTTATGTCCATTATAAGATTGAGCAAAGCCAAATACAAACAACGTTAAAACTACGTTAAAACTCGTTTAGACTAGATAAAAACAAGACATTCAGTGATAACTGATAAAAAAGCCAAATTCAATGGCATGACACATACCGCAGAGAAACTTCTAGAAAATTACAGAATCAGCTATACTGCAATTACTGAAATATTCACTGAACAATTACATGCATATACTGTAGGTGATTATATAAAAATACAAGCAAAAGTAGGAAAATAAAACAACTATTTTACACTCTAATCTAATAGTGGCTATTTGCTGCCTACCACAAAAGCATTTTATTCACCTTTGTCAGATCACTGAAGGCTTTTGTGGTTGTGACCCAGTCACTGTTCCCTTCAGCTTGTACAGTCCTGTGATTCTATGTCATAACAAAATATGGAGCAATATTTAGAGAATCATTTGAAAAGGGAACATCCATTTAGATTGCTTTTCTGACTTCACATCATAGAATGGGACCGGAACCCATGAGCGTCTGACCAAACTTTAAAGCGCTACCTGTCCATCATGCAGCACTTTATGACAATGGGATTTCACATAAGATGCTGGAATTCCAGTCAATATAGAAGCACTGGGGACCTACAGAAAGAAAAATGAATGTTGGCTTAGACTGCCCCCAATTCTCAAGTCGATCTTTACAAATGGCTCCTTTGGTAATGGAGAAACCAGCAAGAACTACCTGTCTCAGAGGGGACATCCGTCATTTTCACAGCATCGCAAGTGTTGCAGTGGAGGTGGGGGAGGGAGGGAGGTTGTGCTTCACTTAAATTGTAGACAGAACCATCAATATTCATGTTCTTTGTTTGACATTTTCAGTAGACAATTGGGAGTAAGCAAAAGGGAAGTAGAGGTATTTTGGAAGAGATGACAGGGTTCTAAAGGATCCAGAATAGAGTGGTGCCCCCACCACCAATCCAATCCAATGAAGTTTGTCATCTAAAAGAGCGACAAACTTCAATAGATGTGTGGTGGAGAGTATATTGACTGGTTGCATCATAACATTGTATGGAAATACCAATACTGTTGAATGGAAAAACCTATGAAAAGTAGTGGATGTAGCTCAGTCCATCACGGGTAAAGCCCTCTCAAAAATGGAGCACATCTATTTAGAGAATTAACGTAAGAAAGTAGCATCCATTACCAAGAACCCTCACCATCCAGGCCATACTCTCTTCTCATTGTTGCCATCAGGAAGGAGGTTCAGGAGCCTCAGGACCCACACCACCAGGTTCAGGAACAGTTATTACCCCTCAACCATCAGGCTCTTGAACCAGCATGGATAACTTCACTCATCTCACATTTCACCTCTGAATTGATCACTGAACACAACCTTATAGATACACTTTCAATGTCTCTACAACTCATGTTCTCAGTGCTGTTTATTTATTATTAATATTATATTACTTGTTTTTTGTATTTGCATGGTTTGGTTCCTTTTACACATTGCTTGCCTGTCTGTGTGTAATTTTTCATTGATTCCATTGTATTTCATTGGGTATATTTAAAACAGTTGTTGACTGGTTCTTGATTAGTAATGGTGTCAAAGATTAGGGGGAGAAGGCAGGGGAAAGGGGTTGAGAGGGATAATAAATCAGCCATAATCAAATTGTAGAGCAGACTTGATGGGTCTTATGGACTAATTGGATAATTCTTACTGGCTTAGGTGCGATAGACCAAATGGCTTCCTTTTGCAATCCTGTAATCCAAAGAGCTTGGGTTCTGATTCTATATTTTAGCAACCTTTGGATGGGTCATTTAAAAGTTACTGCTGGAGACTGCTCTCCCCAGGATATGGTGCTAGTGGACGTGGAACTCTCTATGTGATGCACTTAAAGAAAGCAGGTTCCATTCATAAGACCATAAACATAGGACCAGAATTAGGTCACTCGGTCCATCAAGTCTGTTCTTCCAATCCATCACAGCTGATTTATTATCCCATCAATCCCATTCTCCTGCTTTCTCTCTGTAACCTGACTAATCAAGAACCTATCAACCTCTGCTTTAAATATACTCAATGACTTGGCCTCTACAGCTGTAAATGACAATGAACTCCACAGATTCACCACCTTCCGGCTGAAGAAATTCCTCTTCATTTCTGTTCCAAATGGACAGCCTTCTATTCTGAGGCTGTGCCCTTTGACACTACACCCTTCACATCCACTTTATCTAGACTTTTCAATCAGATTTAGAAGTTCATTCTCTAAACTTTAGCAAATACAGGTCCAAAGTCATCCCTCATATGTTAACCTTTTTATTCCTGGAATCATTCTCGTGAACCTCCTCTGAATCCTCTCCAATGCTAGCTCATCTTTTCTTAGATAAAGAGCCAGAAGCTGCTGACAACATTACATATTCTTCACAAGTGTAGCGCACTGTAAGGATTCACTGCTAATGTAACAGCTAAAACACGAGGAAATCTGCAGAGCTGATATGTTATTTGTTAAGCAGGGGTGCCGTGTGCATCCTAATCTAATGAAAAATGGACGTGGGAGCATGGAGGAACATCTGGAAATCTCCAGGAAGGCCTTCTTCGTTGCTGCTGCTGTTGTGAGGTCCGGGTCTCTGCTGGGAAGAACAGGCCCCCAGTCCTCAGGGTCGCGTTGCTGGTGGCCGTTGGCATCTTAATACGCTTGGCAGAGGATGGTGCTCAGAGAAGCTGTGCCAGAGGGGATGGTCGGAGGCTCGGAGGTTCGACGGATTCGGAGTCCGATGCGGTCAGGTCGCTTTCAGTGTGTGCTGCGTCTGTGACGCTGAATCGGGCGGCATCGTGGAAGTCCATAGCGGGGGTATTCCCTTCCACCGCCGGCGTGAGATAATGAGTCTATCGGGACCCTGAGGACTTGTGGAAACTGTGTGGTGGTTTCTTTTAAACTTATAGTCTTTTAACATCTTTGGACTATTTTTACTGTGCCCATGGTCTGTTTTTTATCAAATTATGGTATTGTTTGCACTGTTGTAACTATATGTTGTAAATATGTGGTTTTGTGCAGGTCTTGTAGCTTTAGTTTTTGGTCTTGTTTTGTCTGGTGGGTTTGGAGCTCCTTTCTGGGGAACGCGCTAAGACGGTAGCGTGATATTAATATGCAGCAGCCTCTCTGAACTCTGGATTGGGGATTGCCAAACATTATGTGGACTTTCTGGTGTAGTCTATTTTGTCATGTGCTTTGTTGATATCATTCTGGAGGAACGTTGTCTCATTTTTTAACTGCATTGCATTTATGGTTTTTAAATGACAATAAACTGTATCTGAATCTGAATCTGAGAAGCTGGAAATTCAAGCAACACACACAAAATGCTGGTGGAACACAGTAGGCCAGGCAGCATCTATAGGGAGAAGCGATGTCGACGTTTTGGGCCGAGACTCTTCGTCAGGACTAATCGAAAGGGGTCACAGTTTAAGGATAAAGGGGAAGCCTTTTAGGACCGAGATGAGGAAAAACGTCTTCACACAGAGAGTGGTGAATCTGTGGAATTCTCTGCCACAGGAAACAGTTGAGGCCGGTTCATTGGCTATATTTAAGAGCAAGTTAGATATGGCCCTTGTGGCTAAAGGGATCAGGGGGAATGGAGAGAAAGCAGGTACAGGGTTCTGAGTTGGATGATCAGCCATGATCATACTGAATGGCAGTGCAGGCTTGAAGGGCCGAATGGCCTACTCCTGCACCTATTTTCTATGTTTCTATGTTTCTAACTGAAAGAAGAGATAGTAAGAGATTTGAAATGATAGGAAAAGACAGGAGGGGGAGGGATGAAGCTAAGAGCTGGAAAGATGTTTGGTAAAAGGGATACAGAGCTGGAGAAGGGAGAGGATCATGGGAAGGGAGGCCTAGGGAGAAAGAAAGGGGGAGGGGAGCACCAGAGGGAGATGGAGAACAGGCAAGGAGTGATTGTGAGAGGGACAGAGAGAGAAAAGAGAGTGAGAAAAAAAGGGGAAAAAATAATAAATAAATAAATAAAGGTTGGGGTAAGAAGTGAAGGAGGTGCATTAACGGAAATTAGAGAAGTCAATGTTCATGCCATCAGGTTGGAGGCTACCCAGCCGGTATATAAGGTGTTGTTCCTCCAACCTGAGTGTGGCTTCATCTTGACAGTAGAGGAGGCCATGGATAGACATATCAGAATGGGAATGGGACATGGAATTAAAATGTGTGGCCACTGGGAGATCCTGCTTTCTCTGGCGGATCGAGCGTAGGTGTTCAGTGAAACAGTCTACCTGTCTGCGTCGGGTCTTACCAATATATAAAAGACCACACTGGGAGCACCGGACACAGTATATCACACCAGTCGTCTCACAGGTGAAGTGTCGCCTCACCTGGAAGGACTGTCTGGGGCCCTGAATGGTGGTGAGGGAGGAAGTGTAAGGGCAAGTGTAGCACTTGTTCCGCTTACAAGGGTAAGTGCCGGGAGGGAGATCGATGGGAAGGGATGGGGGTGATGAATCGACAAGGGAGTGGCGTAGGGAGCGATCCCTGTGGAAAGCAGAAAGGGGGGGAGGGAACAATGTGCTTGGTGGTGGGATCCCGTTGGAGGTGGCGGAAGTTACGGAGAAGTATATGTTGGACCCAGAGGCTGGTGGGGTAGTAGGTGAGGACAAGGGGAACCCTATCCCGAGTGGAGTGGCGGGTGGATGGGGTGAGGGCAGGTGTGCGGGAAATGGGAGAGATGCGTTTGAGAGCAGAGTTGATGGTGGACGAAGGGAAGCCCCTTTGTTTAAAAAAGGAAGACATCTCCTTCGTCCTGGAAAGAAAAGTCTCATCCTGAGAGCAGATGCGGCGGAGATGGAGGAATTGTGAGAAGGGGATAGCATTTTTGCAAGAGACAGGGTGGGAAGAGGAATAGTCCAGGTAGCTGTGAGAGTCTGTAGGCTTATAGTAGACATCAGTAGATAGACCGTCTCCAGAGATGGAGACAGAAAGATCAAGAAAGGGGAGGGAGGTGTCAGAAATGGACCAGGTAAATTTGAGAGCAGGGTGAAAGTTGGAGGCAAAGTTAATGAAGTCAACGAGCTCAGCATGCGTGCAGGAGGCAGCGCCAATGCAGTCGTCGATGTAGCGAAGGAAAAGAGGGGGATGGATACCTGTATAGGCTTGGAACATGGACTGTTCCACAAAGCCAACAAAAAGGCAGGCATAGCTGGGACCCATGTGGGTGCCCATGGCTACACCTTTGGTTTGGAGGAAGTGGGAGGAGCCAAAGGAGAAGTTATTAAGAGTAAGGACTAATTCCACTAGATGGAGGAGAGTGGTGGTAGAGGGGAATTTGTTAGGTCTGGAATCCAAAAAGAAGCAGAGAGCTTTGAGACTGTCCGGGTGGGGGATGGAGGTATATAGGGACTGGACGTCCATGGTGAAAATAAGGCGGTGGGGGCCAGGGAACTTAAAATCATTGAAAAAATTCAGAGCGTGAGAAGTGTCATGAATATAGGTGAGAAGGGATTGAACAAGGGGGGATAAGACAGTGTCAAGGTATGCAGAAATGAGTTCAGTGGGGCAGGAGCAAGCTGAGACAATAGGTCTACCTGGACAGGCAGGTTTGTGGATCTTGGGTAGGAGGTAGAAACGGGAAGTGCGGGGTGTGGGAACGATGAGGTTGGTGGCAGTGGATGGGGGATCCCCAGAGCTGATAAGGTTGGTGATGGTATAGGAGACAATGGCCTGGTGCTCCTTAGTGGGGTCATGATCAAGGGGTAAATAAGAGTTGGTATCAGAGAGTTGGCACTGTGCCTCGGCAAGGTAGAGGTCAGTATGCCAGACTACAACTGCGCCTCCCCATTATCAGCGGGTTTTATAGTTAGGATGGGAATGGTGCGGAGGGAGCGGAGAGCAGAGCGTTTGGAAGGAGTGAGGTTGGAATTGGAATAAGGTGTGGCGAAATCGAGATGGTTGATGCCCCATCGGCAGTTAGCAATAAAGAGATCCAGATCAGGCAGAGACCCAGAGAGGAGTGTCCCCATCCCTTCCCACTGATCTCCCTCCTGCCACTTATCCTTGTAAGCGGAACAAGTGCTACACCTGTCCTTACACTTCCTCCCTCACCACCATTCAGGGCCCCAGACAGTCCTTCCAGGTGAGGCGACACTTCACCTGTGAGTCGGCTGGTGTGGTATACTGTGTCCGGTGCTCCCGGTGTGGTCTTTTATATATTGGTGAGACCCGACGCAGACTAGGAGACCGTTTCGCTGAACACCTACGCTCGGTCCGCCAGAGAAAGCAGGATCTCCCAGTGGCCACACATTTTAATTCCACATCACATTCCCATTCTGATATGTCTATCCATGGCCTCCTCTACTGTCAAGATGAAGCCACACTCAGGTTGGAGGAACAACACCTTATATACCGGCTGGGTAGCCTCCAACCTGAGGGCATGTACATTGATTTCTTACCCCATCCCTTATCTATCTATCTATTTATTTATTTATTTATTTATTATTTTTTTCCCCCTGTTTTTTCCTCTCTTTTTTCTCTGTCTGCCCTTCTCACAATCACTCCTTGCCTGCTCTCCATCTTCCTCTGGTGCTCCCCTCCCCCTTTCTTTTTCCCTAGGCCTCCCGTCCCATGATCCTTTCCCTTCTCCAGCTCTGTATCCCTTTTGCCAAACACCTTTCCAGCTCTTAGCTTCATCCCACCCCCTCCTGTCTTCTCCTACCATTTCGGATCTCCACCTCCCCCTCCCACTTTCAAATCTCTTACTTTCTCTCCTTTCAGTTAGCCCTGATGAAAGGTCTCAGCCCAAAATGTCAACTGTACTTCTTCCTATAGATGCTGCCTGACCTGCTGTGTTCCACCAGCATTTTGTGTGTGTTTAATGTAATGGCTTCTCTGTAATGTTTCACTGCTAAGGCTAATGAAATGGCTTCTCTGTAATGTTCACTTCTGAGGTAACGGTTTCTCTGTAGCAGCAGTGTTTGGGTAATGGCTGGAGATAACAGGACTGTGGGATGCATGTTAGTCAATCAGGAGATTGTTGCTTTGTCTTGTGGATCTGGAAGGAGGCTTTTCACGGTCTTTTGCCGGGGAAAGATGAGGAGAGAGGAGATGAATGCAGAGAGTTGGTAGACCACCGGATGGGATGGACTTGGAGCGAGGGTCTGAAGGGCAGTGACGATCGGAGGAGGCTGATGGTGGACGAACGGCTTATCAGTGAGCTCCCACTTTGCACAATAAACTGTTTCATGAGACTGGGCCCTTTTTCTTTTTCTCATTTTCTTTACTAACCATATCGTCAAAGTAAGAATTATAAAGCTTAATCCTTTAATCGCATATTGTGTACTGTTTGTTATTTTGTGGTACAGGGGACACCGCGCAGCATCCACCCAAACCAGATTTCTTATGTTTGACTGGGCCAGGGGCTATCACCCTCTAAATTAAGCTGCTAGCCGAAGCCCGAGTTGCAATTGCGGGGGCTCGTGTGGAAATGGTTCCATTGGATGCTGTGTGAATACCCTGAGTAATGAACCAGTGGGGCAGATACTTGTACTCCGAATGAATTGTTAATTCACCTGTTAAGTACTGTTAAAGTTGCAATTGTGGGCGGAGGTTTGATAAAATGGCTGGCGCAGCTCTCGTTTTAATGCAGACCAGCGCTGAGATAGCGATAGCTGGGGGCGGAAATTTCAAAGACAGGGTTCGATTGTTTCTGAGGAGTGAGGGGAAGGAGTGGTCGGATTTGGAATGTCTAATTAGTCCACGTCCCACAGGACAGAGTGAGAATTCTGAGTTAGTGTCCGCCCTTACCCCTCTGGCAAATAAATGGAAAAATCAGGTTCAAATTCCCAGCTACGGTAGGCTCTGCCTATTCTCTGGAATTACACCCACCTCTAAAGGGGGGAGGAGTATGAGACTTGGGTGGAGCAGACATCTTAGTTGTTAGATGAGTGGCAGTGCTCTGATGACATAAAGCGACAGAGATTAGTTGAAAGTTTGAATGGGTGGGCTGCTGACATTATGAGAACTGTCGGGCTAAAGTGTCTCATACTGACAGCTGTCAATTACCTGCAAGCACTGGACAATGCTTTTGGCCTGACAGGAAGCCCAATGGAGCTCATGGTGGGGTTTCAGAACATGTGTCAGGAGAAGGGGAGAAGCTTTCTGCTTTTATTTTTTGGCTGGAGAGGCAGCTAAATTGCTTGCGGCGTAGAGGGCTCATTCAGGTGTCTGAGGTCCTGGATACATTGGTGCTGGTTTGTCCAGACCCTGTTGAGAAGGGTGGCGTTTCAATTCTGGTGGGGACCAACACCCCTCTTGTGAGGAGGCTCATGGGGGCCTATGAGGAGAAGGCTGGTGAGAGCTTTCTGGGATTATTGTCCGTGCACCTGGTGTTTCGGGCTGCTTTTGAGGAAGTGTGTGGCAGCAGGGCCGGATACCGAATTTAAACAAGGGACTATGTGGTTCACCCAGTTGAGACCAATGGTGGTACGGCCCAGGAAAAGTAGCGGGAGTGATGGGGACCCCCAAATTTTCCGGAGTGCCTGAGGGAGAGGCCCTCTTAGTTGACACTCCGGAAGACCACGAGGGGGAGGCAGGATTTTCTGCTGGGCTACTGGTGAAGCCTGAGCTGCAGAAGCCCTTAGCTGTACAGGAGAGCAGGATGGTCAGGTGCTCGGCTGCCTGAAAGTTGAAGGGTTAAAACTTTCCCTGGACAAGTGCCATTTCTGCAAAATGTCTGTTCGCTATGTCGGACACATAATGTCAGGGAATGGAGTAGCTACAGACCCGGCTAAGATCGAGGCAGTGACCACTTGGCCAAGGCCCCAGACCGTGAGCACTCTGCGCTCGCTCCTTGGGGTCTGTGGTTACTATCGGAGGTTTGTGAAAGGCTACGCCAAAGTGAGTCACCCGTTGAATCAGCTTCTGTGTGGTTACCCTCCCTTGGGGAAGAAAAGGACAGGAAGATGGAGAGTATCTTAGCCTGTTGGAGCCATTTGGATCGAGGTGGGATGTAAAACGTGAAGAAGCCTTGCAGTCACTGAAGGAGCTGCTGACCCAGGCTCCAGTGCTGGCTTTTGTGGACCCGATTGCCGTATGTACTGCACACAGATGCCAGCCGAGAGGGTTTAGGATCAGGATCCTATGTATCAGGATCAGGGCACCGGGTTGAGGCCCGTTGCGTTTGTCAGCTGGTTTCTGTCACCCTCCGAGAGAAACTATCCCATGTACAAGTTGGAATTCCTGGCATTGAAATGGGCTGAGGTGGATAAGCCCAGTGACTACCCTATGGGGCCAAATTTGAGGTGAGGACGAACAACAACTCCCTAACTTATATCCTGACCTCGGTGAAACTGGATGCCACAGGCCATCGGTAGTTGGCAGCGTTGTCTGCCTCTGATTTCAGCCTGAAGTACCGGCCGGGGAGCCGGAACATTGATGCTTTGTCCCGAGGGGCGCATGAGGGACTGGACAGGGACGAGGAGTGGGAGAGCATTCCTGCCCCGGGTGAAGGCCATGTGTCAGTTTGCCATCACCGTGAAGGCAGAGGGGCAGGATTGAGCAGTGGATCAGTTGGGAGCTTCTGATGATGCCATTCCCCGTTAACCTGACTGCTCTGAGGACAAATCAGCTGCTGGAATTGAGTTCTGGGGAAGTGGCAGCTGCTCAGCGAGATGATCTGGGCATTGGTACCATTTGGGCGGCGGATGAAAAGGGAGACAATGGCTCAGGTGGAGAGGACGAAACACTATGAGAATGGCCTCGGTTGGAGTTAAAGAACCAGACCTTATACTGGGTCACGTCACCCCCAGACCGACCCCAATGCTGCCAGCTGGTTCTGCCCGAGAAGTATCAGAGGGTTTCGTTGAAGTCACTTCATGATGATTCTGGACATTTGGGGGTGGAAAAGACCTATGGATTGCTCAGAGACCGGTTTTACTGGCCACAGATGAAGTCAGAGGTTGAAGAACACTGCAAGTCGTGCATTCGCTGTGCACACCGGAAGACACTGCCTACGCGGGCAGCACCCTTGCCCCGCTTGCAGAGTGCGGGGCCTCTGGACCTGGTGTGTATGGATTTCCTGTCCATAGAACCTGATGCCAGCAACACGGCGAATGTCTTTGTCGTCACGGACCACTACACCAGATATGCTCAGGCTTTTCCTACCAAGGACCAGAGGGCGACTACAGTGGCAAAAGTGTTATGGGAGAAGTATTTTGTACATTATGGCCTTCCCAGGTGGATGCTTAGTGATCAGGGACGGGATTTCGAGAGCAGACTCATCTATGAGTTACTGGGCATGCTTGGAGTTGAGAAGTCGAGGATCACGCCCTATCACCCGCAGGGTGATCCCCAGCCAGAGGGGTTCAATCAGACCTTGCTAGACATGCTTGAGACCCTGAAGAGCAGGTGGAGTCAACACTTAGGGCATCTGGTTCACCGTTACAATTGTACATGAAATGAAGCTACTGGGTACTCACCATATTATTTGATGTTTGGATGCGAGGTGAGGCTGCCCATTGACCTTTGTTTTGGGACTGACGAGGGTGACTTACCACCGAAGACTTATCTGAAGTATGTGTCTGATATGAGGAGAGAGCTGACAGGGCTTATGAAACAGCTGGGGTCGCAGATGTCAAGCAGAATTGAGGAAATAAGAGGAGGTATGTTCAAAAGGTGAGGTTCTCCCAACTCCTGCCGGGAGACAGAGTCCTCATAAAGAATTTGGGGCTACCTGGAAAGCATAAGTTGGCTGACCGCTGGGTGGCTACGCCCTATGTGGTGGAGAGTCAGATGTCATCGGAACCTCCTGCTGCCCTGGGACAAGAGGTGCAGGTAGACCCAGAGCCTACACCTAGTAAGAGGACTCTGTGAAAACGCAGGGCGACCTCAGGGCCCACAGCGGGAGAGACTGGGCCGGGCCCCGCCCATGAGAAAGATACAGATTCGGAGGATGATGATCTGGATGTGTGGTTTATGCTGCCCTTTGCTAACTCCCCACTGATTGAGGAAGTGACTCCTGGCCCTTCTTCCACTGGGTCAGGTGAAGTGGGGGGGGTACTATCTGTGGGCAGTCTGGGTTACAGCAGGACCCTGAAGGAGAGGAAGCGGGGCCTGAAGAAAACTTTTTGCGGTCTTTTGCCGGGGAAAGATGAGAAAGGATGCAACTAGAGAGAGTTGGTAGACCACCGGACGGAGTGGACTTGGAGCGAGGGTCTGAAGGGCAGTGACGATTGGAGGAGGCTGATGGTGGACGAACGGCTTATCAGTGAGCTCCCACTTTGCACAATAAACTGTTTCATGAGACTGGGCCCTTTATCTTTGTCTGGTTTTCTTTACTAACCATATCGTCAAAGTAAGAATTATAAAGCTTAATCCTTTAATCACATATTGTGTACTGTTTGTTATTTCGGGGTACTGATTTGTAACGGGACACCGCGCAGCATCCACACAAATAAGATTTAAATTTGGCCAGGCCAGGGGCTATCACCCCCTAAATTAAGCTGCTAGCCAAAGCCAGAGTTACACAAGCAACTTCTAATATCACATTGCTCTAGTCTTCAGAGAGCTAAGCAATATTACTTTCTATTAAATTGTGCTATTTCTTTCCTATTTAATTGTCTTAAGGTCAGCAGTTCACATGAACATTATACATCAAGGACTGTGTACATTTGTCACTGCAGTCAGCAGAGGGCTGCTCTCCGAACAACAGTGTCATTGAGAGTTCCAGTAGATTAGTCTTGGAATTGCAGCCGATAATTGTAGCAGTGGTAATCTGACTCCGATAACCATCAAAGTAAATGTTCCCCAGTGGAATGACACACAAGTTCGACTGCACTCCAACAATGTTGGCAATCCTTAAGGAATGGATAAATCTTGGGAATCGATACAATGAGCCGGCTGGGACCTCCATCTTCATTTGGTAGGTAACACACACAAAATGCTGTTGGAACACAGCAGGCCAGGCAGCATCTATAGGAAGAAGCACTGTCAATGTTTCGGGCCAAGACCCTTCGTTGACACCGACCCATACGTCGACATTGCTTCTTCCTATAGACTCTGCCTGGCCTGCTCTGTTCCACCAGCATTTTGTGTGTGTTGTTTGAATTTCCAGCATCTGCAGATTTCCTCGTGTTTTCATTTGGTAGGTGTTTAGTTGCTCTCTGTTAACAGATGGGATCTTTCTTTTCAAGCCTCTTTTGAATTTCCTCTCTAGTTTCCAGCAAAATTTTTTAAAATTAGGATGTAAAGCAAACTTCAAAGTTCAAAGTAAATTTATTATCAAAGTACATGTATGTCACCATATGCAGTCCTGAGATTGCTTTACAAAGAGGTATCGTGAATTCAATGGACCGAATGGCTGCTGTTCCTGTTTACAATTCTAATTCCTCTAGGGGCCTTTAAATACTACCAGTGTCATTGACATCTCAAATGTGAATTTAAATTGGCAATAACATTCCACAGCATTTACATAAAGTCAGTACATTTGTAGTTGTTGGGATAGCAATTTACCAATAGAACTCACAACTGCAGCTCATGTGTCTGTAGACTGTAGAAATCACCTGCACATTTATCGTAATAAAAAGCCAGTTTATAGTGTGATTTTCATCACTTCCTACAAGGACCTTTCCGGTGCTGGCCATTCTCTCTTGTCCCTCCTCTGTTGGGCAGAAGGTCCAGAAGCTGCAGAGCACATCAGTCCAGTGGCTTCTGTTCCACTGTAACCAAACTTTTGAACTGATCTCTTATACGCTAAAAGATGAACTCTTGAAGTGCTGATCTCCCAAATTACTTCATTGCAGCTCCTATGCATGATTTACTTTCTTTGTAACTTCAATACTATATTCTAACACTAAGCAGCAGTGCAGCAGTTAGCATGACGCTATTGCAGGTCGGGGCGTCCTGATTCAATGTCATCTGTAAGGAGTCTCTACGTCCTTCCTGTAGACTGTGTCAGTCTTCTCTGGGTGCTCTGGTTTCCTCCCTCAGATCAAAGATGTACCAGTTAGTAGGTGAATCGGTCATTGTAGATTGTCCCATGTTCAGGTTTGGGTTAAATCTGGGGTTGCTGGGCGGCATGGGCTATTCTGTACTGTATGGCTAAATAAATAATCTGTATTCTGCTTTCTTTTTAACTTCCTCACTGTAATTATGCATAGCATGAACTGTGTGTATGGCACACAAAACAAATCTTTTCACTGCCTTCTGATACATGTGACTGTGATAAACTAAAGCCAGCACCAATCATTTCTTCAGAAATTCACGAAGAGGTTTACGACCGATGACGTAGCCTCAATATTAATATAGGAAATATTGCTCCAAATCCTACAAGCAGAACTGTGATTGTGAACAGATAAAGAGAGATGGAAATATTAGCTTTATTTGTCACATATGGTTGAAATATTGAAACAAACAGAATCAGAATCAGAATCACGTTTATTATCACCAGCATGTGTTGTGAAATTTGTTAACTTAGCAACAGCAGTTCAATGCAATACATAAAATAAAAGAAGAAAAAAATGAATAATAATAAATAAATATAAAAGTAAATCAATTTCAGTATATGTATAATGAATAGATTAAAAATCATGCAAAAACAGAAATAATATATATTAAAAAATGAGATAGTGTTCACAGGATCAATGTGCATTTAGGAATCGGATGGCAGAGGGGAAGAAGCTGTCCCTGAATCGCTGAGTGTGTGCCTTCAGGCTTCTGTACCTCCTACCTGATGGTAACAGTGAGAAAAGGGCGTGCCCTGGGTGCTGGAGGTCTTTAATAATGGACGCTGCCTTTCTGAGACACCGTTCCTTGAAGACGTCCTGGGTACTTTGTAGGCTAGTACCCAAGATGGAGCTGACTAGATTTACAACCCTCTGTAGCTTCTTTCGGTGCTTTGCACTAGCCACCCCACCCCACCCCCCCCCCCATACCAGACAGTGATGCAGCCTGTCAGAATGCTCTCCATGGTACATCTATAGAAGTTTTTGAGTGTATTTGGTGACATACCAAATCTCTTCAAACTCCTAATGAAGTATAGCTGCTGTCTTGCCTTCTTTATGACTGAATTGATATGTTGGGACTAGGTTAGATCCTCAGAGATCTTGACACCCAGGAACTTGAAACTGCTCACTCTCTCCACTTCTGATCCCTCCATGAGGATTGGTATGTGTTCCTTCGTCTTACCCTTCCTGAAAGCCACAATTAACTGTACACATCAGACTTCCAATATAACTCGGAGTCCTGCCATGTGCAGAAGTTCGCTGATGACACGGCCATAGTGGGGTGTGTCAGGAATGGACAGGAGGAGGAGTATAGGAAACTGATACAGGACTTTGTGATATGGTGCAACTCAAACTACCTGCATCTCAATATCACCAAGACCAAGGAGATGGTGGTGGACTTTAGGAGATCTAGGCCTCATATGGAGCCAGTGATCATTAATGGAGAATGTGTGGAGCAGGTTAAGACCTACAAGTATCTGGGAGTACAGTTAGACGAGAAGCTAGACTGGACTGCCAACACAGATGCCTTGTGCAGGAAGGCACAGAGTCGACTGTACTTCCTTAGAAGGTTGGCGTCATTCAATGTCTGTAGTGAGATGCTGAAGATGTTCTATAGGTCAGTTGTGGAGAGCGCCCTCTTCTTTGTGGTGGCGTGTTGGGGAGGAAGCATTAAGAAGAGGGACGCCTCATGTCTTAATAAGCTGGTAAGGAAGGCGGGCTCTGTCGTGGGCAAAGTACTGGAGAGTTCAACATCGGTAGCTGAGCGAAGGGCGCTGAGTAGGCTACGGTCAATTATGGATAACTCTGAACATCCTCTACATAGCACCATTCAGAGACAGAGAAGCAGTTTCAGCGACAGGTTACTATCGATGCAATGCTCCTCAGACAGGATGAAGAGGTCAATACTCCCCAATGCCATTAGGCTTTACAATTCTACCGCCAGGACTTAAGATCTCTTTAAAAGCTATTATTAATGCTTTTTGAGATAGTGATTTAGATGCATATCATATTTTTTACTGAGTTAAGTATTGTATGTAATTAGTTTTGCTACAACAAGTGTATGGGACATTGGAAAAAAAGTTGAATTTCCCCATGGGGATGAATAAAGTATCTATCTATCTATCTATCTATCTATCTAACTTCTCTTGTACATACTTTCTTGGTCCTCACTACTGGTACTGCTGTCTTCAGTCTCTGCCTATACTCGGAGTAGAAGCACAGCCTGGTGATCAGACTTCCCGAAGTGAGGGTGTGGAATAGCACGGTAGGCATTCTCGATGATGGTGTAACAATGGTCCAGTGTGTTGTTTCCTCTGGTATTGCAAGTGATCTGTCAATGGTAATTGATTAGTGATTTTTTCAGACTGGCCCGGTTAAAATCCCCTAAAACAATGGTGAAGGCGTTAGGATGCGCTGTTTCGTGCATGTTGATCCCATTACTCAGATCATCTAAAGCCTGATTGACATTGGCCTGAGGTGGAATGTATACCGCTACCAAAGTGATCCAGGAAATCTCCCATGGTAGGTAAAATGGGCGGCACTTAACTACGAGATATTCCAGGTCTGTTGATCAGAATTGGGACAGCACTGACATATTTGTGCATCAAAAGGAGTTGATTATGAGGCATACTTCTTCACCTCTGCTTTTGGAATATGTCACTTGTGTCAAGTCAATCAGTGAGGATTGTGCTTGGCAAGCCACAAATATTGCCATAATTCCAGTCCAGTATTGCATGCCCTCAACTCACTAATCCTAATGATATGTCCCCTATGTCTGTGGGAGGAAACTGTGACTGCTGGAGGAAACCCACATGGAATGTACAAACTCCTTATGGGCAGTGACAAAAATTGAACCATGATCTGTGATTGCTGGCTCTGTAGAGTAATTGTGTTAACCGTTATGCTACAATGCTACACAATAATGTAGATGAGGGGAGGAAATCAGTTTGGTATATATGTGACTCCTGACCCACTTCATTGACATTCTCTAAATGGCTTAGCAAGTTCCTCTGCTCAGGACAATTAAAAGTTCTGGTCTTTGCAGTAATGCCAAAAATTCCAACAACTGTTTGAAAAATATTGGCCACATCAATAGGAATAACCCATGTCCTTCAAAATGGTGCCATGGATTATTTGTCACACCCACCTGAGAACTTTAATGAGTCCAAGCACAAATCCCTTCTGAGAGTGCTGCATCACCTCAAGACCCCCAGTGTCAACTTTCACTCTCACGTTTATGAGATGTAACTTAAACCTGCAGTTCTCTGAATCTACTCACCATTTGCCATTTGCATTCACAACCAATGCATTCCAGTGCCAAAGCAGCAATCCCACAATGCTTGACAGATCAACACAGAAAACAACAAACCTGAACACAGTGAGTGATAAAAGCATCCCTCCCTACACTTTCCTCCAATCACCTTAAAGATGGCTTCCTGTATTAGCACTTGCTGCCCTGGGAAAAGACTCAATAGTCCACTCCATCCATCTCTGTTGTTGCCTCTTATCTTCCTTTACTCCAAAGAGAAAAGCCCTAGCTCACCGAACCTATCCTTGTAAGATGTACTGTTTAATCCAGGCTGCATCCTGGTAAATCTTCTCTGCACCTTCTTCAAAGCTTCCATATCCTTCCTATAATGAGGCAACTAGAACTGAGCACAGCAATGTTGGACATTATCACACTGAAGGACTCACCCAGGTAAGAGTGAGGATCCTACACCAACATTCACACATTCTTATCCAGCAAGGGGACATAGGAAGTGGTTGGGTTTTAAGCTCTGCTTCCCTACCACTCTGCCACCCTCACCTCCTCCCCCTTCTACTCCCGACTAACATCTTTGGGATAGGATCCTGAGAACCAATGGACACATTCTGCAGGCTGAGATTAACCTTGGCAGAACTCCAACAGTAGATGTTACTACTTGCTTTAACCTTTTTCAGTTTATTCAATGTGTATCACTTTTAGCAATTATCAACAGTATTTATTATCATAAAAATTATTCCAGGCAGAATAATAGTTCAGCATAGGCTGATCCATGCTGTCATGCTCTATTACTCTGATTCTAAAACTTTGCTAAACTCAGAGAACTTTACTTTTAAACGGCAGAGCTCATTTTCATAGACTGACACCACATTCTTACTCCTGTGGTGCATGTTTTGTCAGGGAATATTGCAGCTGACAGGTTTTGTGTTGTTGTTGGAAGCCCCACATGGATGAGAACTAATTCTAAAGCATCCAATCTGAGTGCGTAGGTTTCACTTTTTAACCTCTCCAGGTTCTGGCCGCACAATGTGTGCGAATATTTGGCAATTCATTTGGGGTAACTATTCAGTTGGACAAGTTATGTACAGCAGAATATGATGTATTGGCCACAAGCTGGCTGCCAATCCATTTCTAATGGTTGATTTTTGTTTCATGTTGCCAAGCAAATAAGAAACATTTGATATTTATATGCTCTCTCCTTTCCCCTCTGCCTATTGCATTATCTTTAATCCAACCTGTCTTTGATGGAGAGGAAGTTGGGAAGTGTGGTCTATGTATAGAATTTATTAACAGTGAACATGGTGGATTAACTATCTCTTCTTTATCCTATTAGTCAGTGGGTATTTCATGTCTCTAACAGAGTGGCCAATGAGCATGTGATTGTCAGCTGTAGCCCAGCCTCTTCAAGGCTGAGCATTCAGAGGTGCTCTGTTGTAATTATTGAGTGACACACTCAGTCCCTGTCCCAGTGACACACTCACTCCCTCTCCCAGTGACACACAGACCCTCTCCCAGTGACCCACTCAGTCCCTCGCCCAGTGACACACTCAGTCCCTGTCCCAGTGACACACTCACTCCTTCCCCCAGTGACCCAGTCACTCCCTCTCCCAGTGACACACTCAGTCCCTCGCCCAGTGACACACAGACCCTCTCCCAGTGACACACTCAGTCCCTGTCCCAGTGACCCAGTCACTCCCTCTCCCAGTGACCCAGTCACTCCCTCTCCCAGTGACCCACTCAGTCCCTCGCCCAGTGACACACAGACCCTCTCCCAGTGACACACTCAGTCCCTGTCCCAGTGACACACTCACTCCTTCCCCCAGTGACCCAGTCACTCCCTCTCACAGTGACCCACTCAGTCCCTCGCCCAGTGACACACAGACCCTCTCCCAGTGACACACTCAGTCCCTGTCCCAGTGACACACTCACTCCTTCCCCCAGTGACACACTCACTCCTTCCCCCAGTGACCCAGTCACTCCCTCTCCCAGTGACCCACTCAGTCCCTCGCCCAGTGACACACAGACCCTCTCCCAGTGACACACTCAGTCCTTCTCCCAGTGACACACTCAGACCCTCTCCCAGACACACTCACTCCCTCTCCCAGTGACACACTCAGACCCTCACCCAGTAACACAGTCAGTCCCTCTCCCAGTGACCCACTCTGACCCTCTCCCAGTGAACTAGTCACTCCCTCTCCCAGTGACCCAGTCACTCCCTCTCCCAGTGACGCACTCAGTCCCTCTCCCAGTGATGCACTCTCTCCTTCTCCGACACACTCAGACCCTCTCCCAGTGACCTACTCAGTCCCTCGCCCAGTGACACACTCACTCCCTCTCCCAGTGACACACTCAGACCCTCTCCCAGTGACCTACTCAGTCCCTCGCCCAGTGACACACTCAGACCCTCTCCCAGTGACACACTCACTCCCTCTCCCAGTGACACACTCAGACCCTCTCCCAGTGACACACTCACTCCCTCTCCCAGTGACACACTCAGATGCTCTCCCAGTGATACACTCACTCCATCTCCCAGTGACCCAGTCACTCCCTCTTCAAGTGACACACTCAGTCCCTCTCCCAGTGACCCAGTCATACCCTCTCCCAGTGACACACTCACCCTGTCCCAGTGACACTCTCAGTCCCTCTCCCAGTGACACACTCACGCCCTCACCCAGTGACAAACTCAGAGACTGTCCCCGTGACACACTCACTCCTTCTCCCAGTGACCCAGTCACTCCCTCTCCCAGTGACGCACTCAGTCCCTCTCCCAGTGATGCACTCTCTCCTTCTCCCAGTGACACACTCAGACCCTCTCCCAGTGACCTACTCAGTCCCTCGCCCAGTGACACACTCACTCCCTCTCCCAGTGACACACTCAGACCCTCTCCCAGTGACCTACTCAGTCCCTCGCCCAGTGACACACTCACACCCTCTCCCAGTGACACACTCAGACCCTCTCCCAGTGACACACTCACTCCCTCTCCCAGTGACACACTCAGATGCTCTCCCAGTGATACACTCACTCCATCTCCCAGTGACCCAGTCACTCCCTCTCCCAGTGACACACTCAGTCTCTCTCCCAGTGACACACTCAGTCCCTCTCCCAGTGACCCAGTCATACCCTCTCCCAGTGACACACTCAGAGACTGTCCCCGTGACACACTCACTCCTTCTCCCAGTGACCCAGTCACTCCCTCTCCCAGTGACCCACTCAGTCCCTCGCCCAGTGACGCAATCTCTCCTTCTCCCAGTGACACACTCAGACCCTCTCCCAGTGACACACTCAGACCCTCTCCCAGTGACACACTCACTCCCTCTCCCAGTGACACACTCAGACGCTCTCCCAGTGATACACTCACTCCCTCTCCCAGTGACCCAGTCACTCCCTCTCCCAGTGACACACTCAGTCCCTCTCCCAGTGACACACTCCCTCCCTCTCCCAGTGACCAACTCAGTCCCTCTCCCAGTGACCAACTCAGTCCCTCTCCCAGTGACCCACTCTGACCCTCTCCCAGTGACCTAGTCACTCCCTCTCCCAGTAACACAGTCACTCCCTCTCCCAGTGACACACTCACTCCCTGTCCCAGTGACACACTCAGTCCCTCTCCCAGTGACCCAGTCAGTCCCTCTCCCAGTGACACACTCACTCCCTCTCCCAGTGACACACTCAGTCCCTCTCCCTGTGACACACTCACTCCCTCTCCCAGAGACTCACTCAGTCCCTCTCCCAGTAACACAGTCAGTCCGTCTCACAGTGACACACTCAGTCCCTCTCACAGTGAACCACTCAGTCCCTCTCCCAGTGACCTAGTTACTCCCTCTCCCAGTGACCTAGTCACTCCCTCTCCCAGTGACCCAGTCACTCCCTGTCCCAGTAACACAGTCACTCCCTCTCCCAGTGACACACTCAGTCTCTCTCCCAGTGACACACTCAGTCCCTCTCCCAGTGACCCAGTCATACCCTCTCCCAGTGACACACTCACACTGTCCCAGTGACACTCTCAGTCCCTCTCCCAGTGACACACTCAGAGACTGTCCCCGTGACACACTCACTCCTTCTCCCAGTGACCCAGTCACTCCCTCTCCCAGTGACCCACTCAGTCCCTCGCCCAGTGACGCAATCTCTCCTTCTCCCAGTGACACACTCAGACCCTCTCCCAGTGACCTACTCAGTCCCTCGCCCAGTGACACACTCACACCCTCTCCCAGTGACACACTCAGACCCTCTCCCAGTGACACACTCACTCCCTCTCCCAGTGACACACTCAGACGCTCTCCCAGTGATACACTCACTCCCTCTCCCAGTGACCCAGTCACTCCCTCTCCCAGTGACACACTCAGTCCCTCTCCCAGTGACACACTCCCTCCCTCTCCCAGTGACCAACTCAGTCCCTCTCCCAGTGACCAACTCAGTCCCTCTCCCAGTGACCCACTCTGACCCTCTCCCAGTGACCTAGTCACTCCCTCTCCCAGTAACACAGTCACTCCCTCTCCCAGTGACACACTCACTCCCTGTCCCAGTGACACACTCAGTCCCTCTCCCAGTGACCCAGTCAGTCCCTCTCCCAGTGACACACTCACTCCCTCTCCCAGTGACACACTCAGTCCCTCTCCCTGTGACACACTCACTCCCTCTCCCAGAGACTCACTCAGTCCCTCTCCCAGTAACACAGTCAGTCCGTCTCACAGTGACACACTCAGTCCCTCTCACAGTGAACCACTCAGTCCCTCTCCCAGTGACCTAGTTACTCCCTCTCCCAGTGACCTAGTCACTCCCTCTCCCAGTGACCCAGTCACTCCCTGTCCCAGTAACACAGTCACTCCCTCTCCCAGTGACACACTTTCTCCCTCTCCCAGTGACGCACTCAGTCCCTCTCCCAGTGATGCACTCTCTCCTTCTCCCAGTGACACACTCAGACCCTCTCCCAGTGACCTACTCAGTCCCTCGCCCAGTGACACACTCACACCCTCTCCCAGTGACACACTCAGACCCTCTCCCAGTGACACACTCACTCCCTCTCCCAGTGACACACTCAGATGCTCTCCCAGTGATACACTCACTCCATCTCCCAGTGACCCAGTCACTCCCTCTCCCAGTGACACACTCAGTCCCTCTCCCAGTGACACACTCAGTCCCTCTCCCAGTGACCCAGTCATACCCTCTCCCAGTGACACACTCACCCTGTCCCAGTGACACTCTCAGTCCCTCTCCCAGTGACACACTCACGCCCTCACCCAGTGACAAACTCAGAGACTGTCCCCGTGACACACTCACTCCTTCTCCCAGTGACCCACTCAGTCCCTCGCCCAGTGACGCACTCTCTCCTTCTCCCAGTGACACACTCAGACCCTCTCCCAGTGACCTACTCAGTCCCTCGCCCAGTGACACACTCACTCCCTCTCCCAGTGACCCAGTCACTCCCTCTCCCAGTGACACACTCAGTCCCTCTCCCAGTGACACACTCTCTCCCTCTCCCAGTGACCAACTCAGTCCCTCTCCCAGTGACCAACTCAGTCCCTCTCCCAGTGACCCACTCTGACCCTCTCCCAGTGACCTAGTCACTCCCTCTCCCAGTGACCCAGTCAGTCCGTCTCCCAGTGACCTACTGAGTCCCTCTCCCAGTGGCCCACAGCCCTCTCCCAGTGACACACTGAGTCCCTCTCCCAGTAACAATGTCAGTCCCTCTCCCAATGACACACTCACTCCCTCTCCCAGTGACACACTTTCTCCCTGTCCCAGTGACACACTGTCCCTCTCCCAGTGACCCAGTCAGTCCCTCTCCCAGTGACACACTCACTCCCTCTCCCAGTGACACACTCAGTCTCTCTCCCAGTGACACATTCACTCCCTGTCCCAGTGACACACACTCTCACTCTCTCAGTGACACCTAGTCCCTCTCACAGTGACCCAGTCACTCCCTCTCCGTGTCCCACTCAGACCCTCTCCCAGTGACCTAGTCACTCCCTCTCCCAGTGAACCAGTCACTCCCTCTCCCAGTGACCCAGTCACTCCCTGTCCCAGTAACATAGTCACTCCCTCTCCCAGTGACACACTCACTCCCTGTCCCAGTGACACACTCAGTCCCTCTCCCAGTGACACATTCACTTCCTGTCCCATTGACACACCCACTCCCTCTCTCAGTGACACACTCAGTCCCTCTCCCAGTGACCCCGTCTGTCCCTCTCCCAGTGACACACTCAGTCCCTCTCCCAGAGACCCAGTCACTCCCTCTCCCAGTGACCCAGTCACTCCCTCTCCCAGTGACACAATCAGTCCCTCTCCCAGTGACCAACTCAGTCTCTCTCCCAGTGACCCACTCTGACCCTCTCCCAGTGACCTAGTCACTCCCTCTCCCAGTGACCCAGTCACTCCCTCTCCCAGTGACCCACTGAGTCCCTCTCCCAGTGGCCCACAGCCCTCTCCCTGTGACACACTCAGACCATCTCCCAGTGACACACTCACTCCCTCTCCCAGTGACACACTCAGTCCCTCTCCCAGTGACACACTGAGTCCCTCTCCTAGTGACACACTCAGTCCCTCTCCCAGTGACACACAGTCCCTCTCCCAGTGACACACTCACTCCCTCTCCCAGTGACACACTCACTCCCTCTCCCAGTAACACAGTCAGTCCCTCTCCCAGTGACACACTCACTTTCTCACCCTGTGACACACTCACTCCCTCTCCCAGTAACACAGTCAGTCCGTCACCCAGTGACACACTCAGTCCCTCTCACAGTGACCCACTCAGTCCCTCTCCCAATGACCTAGTCACTCCCTCTCCAGGGACCTTGTCACTCCCTCTCCCAGTGTCCCAGTCATACCCTGTCCCAGTGACACACTCAGTCCCTCTCCCAGTGACACACTCCCTCCCTCTCCCAGTGACCAACTCAGTCCCTCTCCCAGTGACCAACTCAGTCCCTCTCCCAGTGACCCACTCTGACCCTCTCCCAGTGACCTAGTCACTCCCTCTCCCAGTGACACACTCAGTCCCTCTCCCAGTGACACACTCCCTCCCTCTCCCAGTGACCAACTCAGTCCCTCTCCCAGTGACCCACTCTGACCCTCTCCCAGTGACCTAGTCACTCCCTCTCCCAGTGTCCCAGTCATACCCTGTCCCAGTAACACAGTCACTCCCTCTCCCAGTGACACACTTTCTCCCTGTCCCAGTGACACACTGTCCCTCTCCTAGTGACACACTCAGTCCCTCTCCCAGTGACACACAGTCCCTCTCCCAGTGACACACTCACTCCCTCTCCCAGTGACACACTCACTCCCTCTCCCAGTGACCCACTCAGTCCCTCTCCCAGTGACACACTCAGTCCCTCTCACAGTGACACACTCACTCCCTCTCCCAGTGACCCACTCAGTCACTCTCCCAGTGACACACTCACTCCCTCTCCCAGTGACACACTCAGACCCTCTCACAGTGTCCCAGTCACTCCCTCTCCCAGTGACCCACTCAGTCCCTCTCCCAGTGACACACTCAGTCCCTCTCACAGTGACACACTCACTCCCTCTCCCAGTGACCCACTCAGTCACTCTCCCAGTGACCCAGTCATTCCCTCTCCCAGTGACACACTCAGTCCCTCTCCCTGTGACACACTCAGTCACTCTCCCAGTGACACACACACTCCCTCTCCCAGTGACACACTCAGTCCCTCTCCCAGTGACCCAGTCAAACCCTGTCCCAGTAACACAGTCACTCCCTCTCCCAGTGACACACTCACTCCCTGTCCGAGTGACATACTCAGTCCCTCTCCCAGTGACCCAGTCAGTCCCTCTCCCAGTGACACACTCACTCCCTCTCCCAGTGACACACTCAGTCCCTCTCCCTGTGACACACTCACTCCCTCTCCCAGAGACTCACTCAGTCCCTCTCCCAGTAACACAGTCAGTCCGTCTCACAGTGACACACTCAGTCCCTCTCACAGTGAACCAATCAGTCCCTCTCCCTGTGACCTAGTCACTCCCTCTCTCAGTGACCTAGTCACTCCCTCTCCCAGTGACCCAGTCACTCCCTGTCGCAGTAACACAGTCACTCCCTCTCCCAGTGACACACTTTCTCCCTCTCCCAGTGACCTACTCAGTTCCTCGCCCAGTGACCCAGTCACTCCCTCTCCCAGTGACCCAGTCACTCCTTCTGCCAGTGACACACTCAGTCCCTCTCCCAGTGACCAACTCAGTCCCTCTCCCAGTGACCCACTCTGACCCTCTCCCAGTGACCTAGTCACTCCCTCTCCCAGTGACCCAGTCACTCCCTCTCCCAGTGACCCACTGAGTCCCTCTCCCAGTGGCCCACAGCCCACTCCCTGTGACACACTCAGACCATCTCCCAGTGACACACTCACTCCCTCTCCCAGTGACACACTCAGTCCCTCTCCCAGTGACACACTCACTCCCTCTCCCAGTGACCCACTGAGTCCCTCTCCTAGTGACACACTCAGTCCCTCTCCCAGTGACACACTCACTCCCTCTCCCAGTGACACACTCAGTCCCTCTCCCAGTGACACACTCACTCCCTCTCCCAGTAACACAGTCAGTCCCTCTCCCAGTGACACACTCACTTCCTCACCCTGTGACACACTCACTCCCTCTCCCAGTAACACAGTCAGTCCGTCACCCAGTGACACACTCAGTCCCTCTCACAGTGACCCACTCAGTCCCTCTCCTAATGACCTAGTCACTCCCTCTCCAGGGACCTTGTCACTCCCTCTCCCAGTGTCCTAGTCATACCCTCTGCCAGTAACACAGTCACTCCCTCTCCCAGTGACACACTTTCTCCCTGTCCCAGTGACACACTGTCCCTCTCCCAGTGACCCAGTCAGTCCCTCTCCCATTGACACACTCACTCCCTCTCTCAGTGACACACTCAGTCCCTCTCCCAGTGACCCACTCACACCAATTCCCAGTGACCCACTCAGTCACTCTCCCAGTGACCCAGTCAGTCACTCTCCCAGTGACACAGTCAGTCCCTCTCCCAGTGACACACTCACTCCCTCTCCCAGTGACACACTCAGTCCCTCTCACAGTGTCCCAGTCACTCCCTCTCCCAGTGACCCACTCAGTCCCTCTCCCAGTGACACACTCAGTCCCTCTCACAGTGACACACTCACTCCCTCTCCCAGTGACACACTCAGTCACTCTCCCAGTGACCCAGTCATTCCCTCTCCCAGTGACACACTCAGTCCCTCTCCCAGTGACCCACTCAGTCACTCTCCAGGTGACCCAGTCATTCCCTCTCCCAGTGACACACTCAGTCCCTCTCCCTGTGACACACTCAGTCACTCTCCCAGTGACACACACACTCCCTCTCCCAGTGACACACTCAGTCCCTCTCCCAGTGACCCAGTCAAACCCTGTCCCAGTAACACAGTCACTCCCTCTCCCAGTGACACACTCACTCCCTGTCCCAGTGACACACTCAGTCCCTCTCCCAGTGACCCAGTCAGTCCCTCTCCCAGTGACACACTCAGTCCCTCTCCCTGTGACACACTCACTCCCTCTCCCAGAGACTCACTCAGTCCCTCTCCCAGTAACACAGTCAGTCCGTCTCACAGTGACGCACTCAGTCCCTCTCACAGTGAACCACTCAGTCCCTCTCCCAGTGACCTAGTCACTCCCTCGCCCAGTGACCTAGTCACTCCCTCTCCCAGTGACCCAGTCACTCCCTGTCCCAGTAACACAGTCACTCCCTCTCCCAGTGACACACTTTCTCCCTCTCCCAGTGACCTACTCAGTCCCTCGCCCAGTGACACACTCACTCCCTCTCCCAGTGACACACTCAGACCCTCTCCCAGTGACCTACTCAGTCCCTTGCCCAGTGACACACTCACACCCTCTCCCAGTGACACACTCAGACCCTCTCCCAGTGACACACTCACTCCCTCTCCCAGTGACACACTCAGATGCTCTCCCAGTGATACACTCACTCCATCTCCCAGTGACCCAGTCACTCCCTCAACCAGTGACAAACTCAGAGACTGTCCCCGTGACACACTCACTCCTTCTCCCAGTGACCCGGTCACTCCCTCTCCCAGTGACCCACTCAGTCCCTCGCCCAGTGACGCACTCTCTCCTTCTCCCAGTGACACACTCAGACCCTCTCCCAGTGACCTACTCAGTCCCTCGCCCAGTGACACACTCACTCCTTCTTCCAGTGACACACTCAGACCCTCTCCCAGTGACCTACTCAGTCCCTCGCCCAGTGACACACTCACACCCTCTCCCAGTGACACACTCAGACCCTCTCCCAGTGACACACTCACTCCCTCTCCCAGTGACACACTCAGACGCTCTCCCAGTGATACACTCACTCCCTCTCCCAGTGACCCAGTCACTCCCTCTCCCAGTGACACACTCAGTCCCTCTCCCAGTGACACACTCACTCCCTCTCCCAGTGACCAACTCAGTCCCTCTCCCAGTGACCAACTCAGTCCCTCTCCCAGTGACCCACTCTGACCCTCTCCCAGTGACCTAGTCACTCCCTCTCCCAGTGACCCAGTCAGTCCGTCTCCCAGTGACCTACTGAGTCCCTCTCCCAGTGGCCCACAGCCCTCTCCCAGTGACACACTGAGTCCCTCTCCCAGTAGCAATGTCAGTCCCTCTCCCAATGACACACTCACTCCCTCTCCCAGTGACACACTCTGTCCCTCTCCCAGTGACACATTCACTCCCTGTCCCAGTGACACACTCAGTCCCTCTCCCAGTAACACAGTCAGTCCCTCTCCCAGTGACACACTCACTCCCTCTCCCAGTGACACACTCAGTCCCTCTCCCAGTGACACACTTACTCCCTCTCCCAGTGACCCACACAGACCCTCTACCAGTGACCTAGTCTCTACCACTCCCAGTCACTCCCTCTCCCAGTGACCCAGTGAGACCCTGTCCCCGTAACACAGTCACTCCCTCTCCCAGTGACACACTCACTCCCTGACCCAGTGACACACTCAGTCCCTCTCCCAGTGACCCAGTCACTCCCTCTCCCAGTGACACACTTTCTCCCTGTCCCAGTGACACACTGTCCCTCTCCCAGTGACCATGTCAGTCCCTCTCCCAGTGACACACTCACTCCCTCTCCCAGTGACACACTCCGTCCCTCTCCCAGCGACCCAGTCATACCCTCTCCCAGTGACACACTCACCCTGTCCCAGTGACCCTCTCAGTCCCTCTCCCAGTGACACACTCACACCCTCACCCAGTGACACACTCAGAGACTGTCCCAGTGACACACTCACTCCTTCTCCCAGTGACCCAGTCACTACCTCTCCCAGTGACCCACTCAGTCCCTCGCCCAGTGACACACAGACCCTCTCCCAGTGACACACTCAGTCCCTCTCCCAGTGACCCACTCTGACACTCTCCCAGTGACACACTCACTCCCTCTCCCAGTAACACAGTCAGTCCCTCTCCCAGTGACACACTCAGTCCCTCTCCCAGTGACCCACTCTGACACTCTCCCAGTGACACACTCACTCCCTCTCACAGTGACCCACTCAGTCCCTCTCCCAGTGACCTAGTCACTCCCTCTCCCAGTGACCCAGTCAGACCCTGTCCCAGTAACACAGCCACTCCCTCTCCCAGTGACCCAGTCAGTCCCTCTCCCAGTGACACAGTCAGTCCCACTCCCAGTGACACACTCAGTCCCTCTCCGTAACACAGTCAGTCCCTCTCCCAGTGACCCACTCACTCCCTCTCCCAGTGACCCAGTCACTCCCTCTCCCAGTGACACACTCACTCCCTCTCCCAGTGACACACTCACTCCCTCTCCCAGTGACCCAGTCAGACCCTGTCCCAGTAACACAGCCACTCCCTCTCCCAGTGACCCAGTCAGTCCCTCTCCCAGTGACACAGTCAGTCCCACTCCCAGTGACACACTCAGTCCCTCTCCCAGTAACACAGTCAGTCCCTCTCCCAGTGACCCACTCACTCCCTCTCCCAGTGACCCAGTCACTCCCTCTCCCAGTGACACACTCACTCCCTCTCCCAGTAACACAGTCAGTCCGTCTCACAGTGACCCACTCAGTCCCTCTCCCAGTGACCCAGTCAGACCCTGTCCCCGTAACACAGTCACTCCCTCTCCCAGTGACACACTTTCTCCCTGTCCCAGTGACACACTGTCCCTCTACCAGTGACCCAGTCAGTCCCTCTCCCAGTGACACACTCACTCCCTCTCCCAGTGACACACTCAGTCCCTCTCCCAGTGACACATTCAGTCCCTCTCCCTGTGACACATTCAGTCACTCTCCCAGTGACACACACACTCCCTCTCCCAGTGACACACTCAGTCCCTCTCCCAGTGACCCAGTCAAACCCTGTCCGAGTAACACAGTCACTCCCTCTCCCAGTGACACACTTTCTCCCTGTCCCAGTGACACACTGTCCCTCTACCAGTGACCCAGTCAGTCCCTCTCCCAGTGACACACTCACTCCCTCTCCCAGTGACACACTCAGTCTCTCTCCCAGTGACACATTCACTCCCTGTCCCAGTGACACACTCTCTCACTCTCTCAGTGACACACTCAGTCCCTCTCACAGTGACCCAGTCACTCCCTCTCCGTGTCCCACTCAGACCCTCTCCCAGTGACCTAGTCACTCCGTCTCCCAGTGACCCAGTCACTCCCTCTCCCAGTGACCCAGTCACTCCCTGACCTAGTAACATAGTCACTCCCTCTCCCAGTGACACACTCACTCCCTGTCCCAGTGACACACTCAGTCCCTCTCCCAGTGACACATTCACTTCCTGTCCCATTGGCACACCCACTCCCTCTCTCAGTGACACACTCAGTCCCTCTCCCAGTGACCCCGTCTGTCCCTCTCCCAGTGACCAACTCAGTCCCTCTCCCAGTGACCCACTCTGACCCTCTCCCAGTGACCTAGTCACTCCCTCTCCCAGTGACTCAGTCACTCCCTCTCCCAGTGACCCACTGAGTCCCTCTCCCAGTGGCCCACAGCCTTCTCCCTGTGACACACTCAGACCATCTCCCAGTAACATAGTCAGTCCCTCTCCTAGTGACACACTCAGTCCCTCTCCCAGTGACACACTCAGTCCCTCTCCCAGTGACACAGTCAGTCCCTCTCCCAGTGACACACTCACTTCCTCACCCTGTGACACACTCACTCCCTCTCCCAGTAACAGTCAGTCCCTCTGCCAGTAACACAGTCAGTCCGTCACCCAGTGACACACTCAGTCCCTCTCACAGTGACCCACTCAGTCCCTCTCCCAATGACCTAGTCACTCCCTCTCCAGGGACCTTGTCACTCCCTCTCCCAGTGTCCCAGTCATACCCTGTCCCAGTAACACAGTCACTCCCTCTCCCAGTGACACACTTTCTCCCTGTCCCAGTGACACACTGTCCCTCTCCCAGTGACCCAGTCAGTCCCTCTCCCATTGACACACTCACTCCCTCTCTCAGTGACACACTCAGTCCCTCTCCCACTGACCCACTCACACCAATTCCCAGTGACCCACTCAGTCACTCTCCCAGTGACCCAGTCAGTCACTCTCCCAATGACACAGTCAGTCCCTCTCCCAGTGACCCACTCAGTCACTCTCCCAGTGACCCAGTCAGTCACTCTCCCAGTGACACAGTCAGTCCCTCTCCCAGTGACACACTCACTCCCTCTCCCAGTGACACTCTCAGTCCCTCTCACAGTGACCCAGTCACTCCCTCTCCCAGTGACCCACTCAGTCCCTCTCCCAGTGACACACTCAGTCCCTCTCACAGTGACACACTCACTCCCTCTCCCAGTGACCCACTCAGTCACTCTCCCAGTGACCCAGTCATTCCCTCTCCCAGTGACACACTCAGTCCCTCTCCCAGTGACCCACTCAGTCACTCTCCCAGTGACCCAGTCATTCCCTCTCCCAGTGACATACTCAGTCCCTCTCCCTGTGACACACTCAGTCACTCTCCCAGTGACACACACACTCCCTCTCCCAGTGACACACTCAGTCCCTCTCCCAGTGACCCAGTCAAACCCTGTCCCAGTAACACAGTCACTCCCTCTCCCAGTGACACACTCACTCCCTGTCCCAGTGACACACTCAGTCCCTCTCCCAGTGACCCAGTCAGTCCCTCTCCCAGTGACACACTCACTCCCTCTCCCAGTGACACACTCACTCCCTCTCCCTGTGACACACTCACTCCCTCTCCCAGAGACTCACTCAGTCCCTCTCTCATTAACACAGTCAGTCCGTCTCACAGTGACACACTCAGTCCCTCTCACAGTGAACCACTCAGTCCCTCTCCCAGTGACCTAGTCACTCCCTCTTCCAGTGACCCAGTCACTCCCTGTCCCAGTAACACAGTCACTCCCTCTCCCAGTGACACACTCAGTCCCTCTGCCAGTAACACACTCAGTCCCTCTCCCAGTGACCCAGTCACTCCCTCTCCCAGTGACACACTCACTCCCTCTCCCAGTGACACACTCAGTCCCTCTTCCAGTGACACACTCACTCCCTCTCCCAGACACACTCAGTCCCTCTGCCAGTAACACACTCACTCCCTCTCTTAGTGACACACTCACTCCCTCTCCCAGTGACACACTCAGTCCCTCTGCCAGTAACACAGTCAGTCCCTCTCCCAGTGACCCACTCAGTCCCTCTGCCAGTGACACACTCAGTCCCTCTACCAGTGACACACTCACTCCCTCTACCTGTGTTTGAGGAAATTATGGTTTAGAGGAGGAAGATTTAATATGATTTTCAGAGTATTTTTTGACACAAATTTCTCCCCGTGATGTCATGGGTTTTCTCAGGTTTCCTCTTACATTCCAAAGATATACAGGTTTGGGTTAATGAATTGTGGTCAGGCTGCAGTAATTTAGTTCCAGCCACCTGCACACTGTCCCCAGAACATTGTAAATGATGATGCAAATGACTCATTCCACTCTATATTTCATTGTACATTTGACAAATAAAGCAAGTCTTTATCTTTTCTTTTGCAGTCCTACTCGCCTGAGCCCCAACCCATCCTGCTCACTTCATTTGAGGAAGTTGCCTCCTTCTTTCAAAGACCCAGCCAATGATTTGCAAATCGCTGGCAGAAGCATGCTCTCAGTTTATCTGTATAAATCTAATGAGAGCTGAACACCCATGGAAGTTAAAAAGGTGACAGCACTCCCGCCACCCCCAGGCGTAACAATCTGGCAGGTTGACAGGAATTACAAGTTAGGTCATTGATTCATTGGAGCTCAACAAGTCGTCGACAAATGAGAAACTGGAGTTTTCTTAATTTCAGTCCAGGAGTATCAATTATCTCATCCAGCCTGGCAATAGGTGTCAAATGTATTTCACAAGATTTCCCCCACCTCTCTCACTCTGTGTCCCTTTCCCT